>NC_056728.1:1548383242-1548478242 GCF_019279795.1 Protopterus annectens
CACACTCCTTCATTGTAAAAGTGCCGTACAACACCTTGTAACCTGTTAAAGCAGGAAATGTGGACAAAGACACAAATAATGGGGGCACAAAGCACTAAAAATAGGGACACACCTTAAATATTGCCCTCGCAAACTTAGAAAGTTGATTGAAAACAAGTCATGCATTAGCATGATTTTCCAAATTACAGAAGTCTGAAAGTCAAATGTATGCCATTATTCCCTGACAGCAGTCCATGTGGACGAAGGCACAAATAATGGTGGGACAAAGCCCTAAACATAGGGGCACTTCATAAATAGTGCCCTTACAAACTTAGAAAGTTGATAGAAAATAGGATATGCATTAGCATGACTGTCCTAAGGACAGAAGTCTGAAAGTCAAATGTATGCCATCATTTCCTGACTGCAGTCCTGAATGACTTGTCAGAAAGCCACAATACTCACTATATAACATAATAATATAATAATAATAATATAATAAATCTTTTTTTACATGCTAAGGAATGTTTAAGCATAGCTAAGCAGGTGTGCACATTATTGCCCTATGTTTAGCATTACTTAAGCATCCCATAGGAGATAAATAAAAGTATACAGCTGAAATTCCTAAACCAAGATAGTGTAGTGGTTAAAGTGCTGGCATTACATGGAGGCATTCACAGTTTGAGTACTAAGACTGGCAAGTTATTTTTATATGGGAAAGCAGTGTTAAAATTATTATTTTTAACTTAGTAGCTGTTTTTGTCAACCAGGGTAGTGTAGCTAGTGTAAAATGGAAGTGTGAGTGCATATAACATGTGAAATCATCCATGTATACATGTGTCCCATACAGTATAGTCACTCCCCTTGCTAATGTAATGAAGGCACATAGAGGGATGTCATTAAAGTAAGCCATATGTACCTACTAAATGAAGTCACTATTCTGATAGTTTTTAAAATGAAAAGTGTGCAATGGTCAGCAATGCTCAGCGATGCTTACCAGGTTTAAGCATCGCTTAGATGTGATTGCTAAGCAGCAGGCAGCTAAGCGGATTTGTGCACTGTTAAGCAGTGTTCAGCAATTACCTCTTTAAACACTGTTCAATTCAGCTTAGCGGACTTACGTGCTGCTAAGCTGTGCTCAGCATTTTCAAAATGGTCCAATGACGGCAAAGGGTGGGAATATGGCCTTATTTAAACTGTGCGGCTGGGAATACAGCCATAACCTGTTTAGTTTGATCTCTACAGGAACATGTCTGATGTTGGAGAGGGAATGCACTTCCAGGCACAGACCTGGAGCATTCAGGAGTCTAGGGTCATGGCTTTACTCCTTGTAGAAAACCATTATGAGAGACTGCTGCAGGGCCAGTACCAGGGCTCATAATACAAATCATAGGCCTAGGACCATCTCGCAAGTCATCCCACCAGTGCTACTGGCATCCCCCCAGACTGATGAGTAGGGGGATCCTGATTAGCAATCCTGGCAATTTTATTGTAGCATGACTCAAGTTTGTCAAGATCATTTTTTTGGGTATGGGTCAGGATCGGTGCTGTATACATAAGAGTAGATAGTAGGTGAGTTTGAGCAAGGGTAATCCGTGCTTTATCTGTGAGGATTTTTTTGTGTCTATAGAGAGTTCCCATTTTTTGTGTACTTTTTTAATGGTTTGAGCAATATGTGCATTGAAGAAAAGATTTTTGTCTATTTCTACACTGAAGAGTTTAGTATGGGATGTTGGAGATGACAGTGCCATTTTTAGAATTAATGGAGAAGGAGACGGGGACAGTTTACATTTATTAGGGGTAAACAGGAGGAGTTTAGACTTTTTGGGGTTTAGAATAAGTTGGATGTTGGTAATCCAACTTTCAACAGAGCTAAATGATTCTTGGGTGAGCTTTTTTAAGGTGGTAAGAGATGAGGCTGAGCAGATAAGCATCGAGTCAGCTGCGTACTATATGAGTGAGGCATGCTGGGAAGTATGTAGATTGGTTGTAAAAAATGGAGTAAAGAAGTGGGCCCAAAACTGAGCCCTGTGGTACACCTATGGTAGTTGGAAGAAAGGGAGATAGCATACCTTGCCATTGGACAGATTGCTGTCTAGCTGACAGGTAGTTTGTGAACCAGGAGATAGTAGTAGGTACAAAGGATAGAGAGGCTAGAGAATCTAATAGCATTGGATGAGAGACCATGTCAAAAGCTTTGGATAGGTCTAAAAAGATAGCAGATACATAATTGTTCTCATTTCTGTATTGGTTAACCAGATTAGTAAAGGAAAGGAGAGCAGTGGTTGTGCTGTGGTGTGGGCGAAAACCATGTTGTGTGGGAGAGAGGAGGTTATGTGTGTTCAGGAATTGCATAAATTGGGAGTGAATACACATCTCAAGAAGTTTAGATAAGGGAGACAGAATGGCTATGGGGCAATAATTAGAGAAGTCATAGGAATTGCCGCCTTTGTGGAGGGGAATGATATAAGAGACTTTCCAGAGTTGAGGGACATATGCTTCCTGAATAGATCAGTTAATCAGAATTGAAACAGGATAAAATAAGGATTCCACTGCTACTTTTAGGAAGTTGGCAGGTATGTTATCGGCTGTGAGGGTGGTAGGTTTAAGTTTTAGGAGGAGTTTTTTAATTGTGGAGGTGGGAACTGGTGAGAGAGTAAAAGAGGACATATTATTTGGAGTTTTGGTAGAGGTGGTTGAGGGGTTGTTAATGGATAATTTTCCTCATAGTGACTGGATAGAGTCTATAAAGTGATGATTGAATTGGGAAGCAATGTCACTGCTATTATTAGAGGAGGTGGGAGAGGGAGCAGTCATTTTGCCAGGTTTTAAAAGGGAGTTGATGGCTTGCCAAAATTTTTGGGTGTCTTTTGACATATTTTTTAAAACCTCAACACCATAGCACATTTGGGAAGACAGATCCTGGTGGATCCATCTGTCTCACCTCATCTGGCATGGCACAGGCCCCAGCATGTCTGAGACCCAACCCGGGACTTCCTCATCCACTGGTCCTGCACCACCCTCAGGTGAAACCACCTCAGGGGAAAAGGCCCGTCCACCCCGGGAGCAGGCATGGACATAAGCCTGTCACCCACAGCCAGTTGTGGGGTTTGGTGCGCAGCACCATCTGAGCTGAGTTGGGTGGGGAGTTATGCCAGATTGAGGGATGCCTGGTGCACCTCGAGGGGTAGGCAGCCCCTCCTGTCCAGCCCCTAGCACAGCCACCTTCGAGGTCGTGAAGGAGCAGTGGTGACAACCCATGGGTGGGGACCTCAGTTCCACTGTATCCATTTCAGGGCTCATGGGCTTCAGATTCCCAACCACCCTCCCCGTCAAAGGTAGCAAACAGTGCAAACCCGCTTAAAGCCACTTAAAACTGCTTTAATCATTCTGTGTCCATGCAGGAATTTCTGATGCTTTTTCAAACATATCATGCAGTAGAGCCATTCAACAGTAGGGAAAAGCTTTGTGGAATCATTCAGGTTTTGTATATATACATATACAGATATATATGTATGGAGATATATATGAAAAATATATTTATATATATATATATATATATATATATATATATATATATATATATATATAGGTATTGATATATAGATATGTATATATGTTTATATCTGTGCATATAGATATATATATATATATATATATATATATATATATATATATATATATATATATATATATATATACTCATTACATGTAGTGCACTCATGTCTCAGAACCATACTTCTCAACCTGTTAGTGCAAGAAATCTGGGCAAAGGCTGTAAAAATGGGGGGACAATGGGCCACAACCAGGGACATAGTTCAAATATTGCTCTTAGAAATGTAGAAAGTTGCTCAAGTAACAGGGTTTGTTTCAGCATACATGTTCTGAAGGATATGAGGTCTGGAACTGAAATTATGTCATCATTTACTGACAGAAATCCTCAGCTCATCACAGTGATTTACCAGACAAATTCGAATAATTTGTGGAACAGAGAAAAAATATGAGCATACACAGATTTGCAGTACCAAACAGCTTTAATCCTGGTACCTCAGCATTTTGCCTTCAAGGGATATCAACATATCAAATTCTAAAGCTTAATATACTAAACAATTAAACAATTGTGCTTCAAAATTTGTATGTACATCCCACTTTTAAAGTGACCAGTGCACATTATACATAAACACATCCCTTAGTCATGAAAAACTACTACATTTCCCATAGAACTTCAGCAGCAACAAAATTACAACAAAATTACAATGAATTCTACAGCAACAGCATCTAAAAAAAAATTCAACAAAGTTTACATAAGAAAATACAACACGCTCTCATAATGTGTGTATGTACTCATATAAGAACACACACACACACACACACACACACACACACACACACACACACACACACACACACACACACACACACACACACACACGCACATATATGGACATATTGCCAATGAAATTTCTTCAAAAAGTTAACAACACCTCCTGATTTAATCCATGTGGGTCCAAGGTTCAAAAATTATACATGCAAGTTGTCTCCAGCTGATTTAATTTATTAGTGAATAGAGTAAAACTGCCACAGTTGCCAGATGGTTGGGCTAATACACTAAAAAACAAGGAATCAAAATGTCCCGAATGGGCTTCAATAAAATTTCTGCCACTGGACTGAAGCCTATATTACCCCTTATAATATTTCCCAAATGTTCTAAAATTCTAATCTTAATTTTTCTTTTGGTCTGACCTGTATACCATCTAACCTCATCACACCCACAACCCAGAATGTACATAACACTGCCTGATTGACAATTAGACCTTGCTTGAGAGACAAATCTGTGCCCATTGATCATAGTATTAGATACATTTCTGGTTCTATGGCACACTCTACAAATCCCACAAGGAAAAGACCTAATGAACTATTCTGTTTCCAATTGGAAATTGAGTAGTTCAACAATTCCTTTAGGTTTAAAAATCTACCAAAAGAAAAAGTCACATGTTGTGGAAATAAAGTGCTGAGTTTGTCATCAGCTGTTATCATTAGCCATAACCTTGTGACCACCTGTCTTAGTATGTCTGAAAAGGGACTAAACCTAGTAACATAAAATATTTTATTTTCTGTCCCCTCCTCTCTTTAACTAAATTGAATTCTGTGTCCAAACTTACTATTCTCATGCAATTTTCCCTACTTTTCACTTTATTCAACAATTTATTCTTTGCTTCATTAAGAATAGATCTAGAATACCCTCTGGTCAATAATCTCTCCTCTACTTCAGCCAGAGATTTCTCTTTAGAAGCCATCTCAGAAGTGTTCTTCCATACTCTTCTAAATTCACCATAAGGCAATAACTTAATGAGATGCTCAGGGTGCATGCTGGAAGCATGCAAAAAATTATTCACAGCAATACTCTTCCTAAATGGAATATATTGAATAACTCCCATCTCATTCACAAAAAAATGGACATCCAGAAAACTAATGGTACTGAAGTCTGTATGACAACAAAACTGTAAACCATGACTGTTAAGAGTTTAAGTCCCCCCAAAATTTCTCAAACTCAGATAGAGGTCCCTTACATATGAAAATTAAATTGTCTATGTATCACCTATATAACATCACCTTCTCCTTGTAATAAATATGGCTATACACAAACTGCTTTTCAAACTCCCCCATGTACAAAACAGCATAAGAGGGAGTAAAAGGAGCCCCCATAGCATGCCCCTTATCTGCAAATAATATTCCTTGTTAAAACTAAAATAGTTGTGTGTTAAACAAAATTCAACAAATTCCAAAACATAGGCACTGTGAGGCCCTTCACCCAGTACTGATGCCATAGCTTCAAGACCCTTAGCTGTTGTAATATTCATATACAAAGAAGAAATATCCAAAGTGGCCCAAAAATATTCTTTTCTCCACACCATATTTTACATTATAACTCAAAGCTCTTGTGTATTCTTTATGTGGGCTGGTATGTAACTCAAATGCATTTTAAGTAAAGAGTCCAATAATACCTCCACATTTTCCAGGTAAGAACCGATGCCAGCAACAATCGGTCTCCCTGGTGGCCTGTTCACATTCTTGTGTATCTTTGGTATAGCATAAAAATATGGGTCTTGAGCATTGGCAAGAAACAACTTCTTAACAGACTGTGATGAAAGAAACTCCAGTCTTTCCCCCTTCTCTAATAATTCACTTAACTCAATTTTAAACTATGCAAGATGGTTGTAAGGGAACTTATAAATTCTGTTTTCACACAGAAGTTCATTTACCATGTTCTGGTAGCCAGCTTTATCCATAATAACCCAGTTCCCACCCTTGTCTGCTACCCTAAAAATATAATCTCCTATCTAGTCACGAAATTTGGAAAATCCCTGATATTCTTCTTTACTTAAATTAAATTGTTTACATATGAATTTACTAAATTCTTTTTCAATGTTATTCAACAACACATTTTTTTGTTTTTTTTCTTTGGTTTTGATAAAAAATATGAGCAATAAACCTGGATGTTCTGCAACAATACAGCCAGTTGAGAGATATGTTCAGAACCCCTAAGTGCAATGAATCTGGATCAAGCCTGATAAAGTGGGGGGAGAAAGCCATGAAAATAGGGACATATCTGAAATACTAGACTAGGTAAGCTGAGACAGTTGTTACAGTAACACTGTCTGTTCTAACATATATTGACTGAAATAGCACAACTCCAAGACTCAATTTCTTCTCATTAGTTAGTGCCTGAAATCCTCACATCATCCCATTGATTTGTCAGACATACACAACACTTATGGGGACCAGACCAAAGATATAAGCCAGACAACTGGACATCCTACGAGTATCTGGACATAATTTAACATTAGGGAAGGTACACTGAGCTGCTTAGCATGTCACCAAGCACTGTCCAAACTACAGTCAGACTGACAGAACACTACCCCAAGACAGCTATGGGGAATTACACATGCATGTGCAAATATATCAGACACTACAGGGATGTAACAGTAGTGAAAAACAGTCACCGGTGTGACCCTGCATACCGACAACCAATTTCACCACAGTCACAGTGACATACTTGTAAGCCAAATGAACAGTACAGTATAATGACTGTGTGAACATAAATATCATGTGTGACACTCACACACTACCCCTACATATACTGCCCAAGTCATAGTGTAGTCTGACTCCAGCAGTGGTACGGAACATGTCTCAGTCTGACCCTACAAATATATACAGCCAATAGACCACCAGAAACTGGAGCAGACTGCACAGTCAGATAGAAAAGGAGCCATGACACTTAAATGTATCCCACTCCCTACACAAAGCAACAAACATTTACACACTGCACTGCTAAACAATCCTGACAATCTAACAATTGCTACACATACACAGACCCCCTCAGCTCTACAGATTCCCACATAATGTCCAGTCTCTTTCCTCATATATATTGTCTCTTGCTCATAACATGTTTGGCATTCTGCTACATCACTGGGATGATATCAGGAAGGAAGGCACTAACTAATGATATACCATACCTATCAACCTCTTACTGCATAACATCTGGACAAAGCCTGACATAATTGGGGGGCAGAGGTCCAAAAACAGGGGCATAACTGAAATATTGCTGTTATAAACTGAGAAGTTGCTGGTGTTACAGGGTTTGTTGTAAGATATCTTAACTGAGGGATATGAAGTCAGAAACACAAATGGAAGTTAGCATTTACTGACTGCAATGTCCAGGGTATGCTACTGATTTGCCAAGGACAACAACTGTTGGAGGAAAAGCCCAAGCATAAGAGGGTTGGGAGGGTGGCCTAATGGTTAAGGTGTTTGCCTTACAAACGCAAGGTGCAGGGTTTGATTCTCACAAGGGATAATTGGCTAGGCTTAAAATCACTCACAAGGCTAGTTAGCTTAGTACAAGCCTATGAAGTAAAACATCTGGCTGTTCTGTGGATAGTCCTACAGTTGAGAGTTATGTCATCCACATAACACTGTCAGACTGACACCCACACAAAATATTCATGTCCACAAAAACCCTGTTAAACTAGCATGAATCCAAATGTAGAAAAGCAAAACTCATATTTTGTCCCTAAGTCTGCGACCTTCTCCCCCATTTTGTTGGGCTGTCTCCACAAGTTTTTTTGTAAAAGGTATTTCCATCCACCCTCTGTGATGCTGTTGTTCACACACCTCCATGATGTTCTCCTCACATGCAAGGAAAAGGGGCAATGCCCACATGAAGTACTCAGTTATAGGAGTCATGTCATGCCACTGGCTATAGGAATAACAACACAGTTGTTCTGCATGCAATTAGCAAGTGGGGACACCAATTAGTGCACAGGCCATCACCTGCTCATGAGCATTACCTACAAAAGGCAAGATGCTGCCTATGCAAAACATGTCTATACCTCTACATGTGTAGACAAAGGAAGAGAGAGAGACACACAGAGACAGAAACAGGCACAGGAATTGAAATCCAAACCAACAATACTTAGGGAAAAAAAAGGTATGTCAAACAAGTAAGCATGCAATGGAATACTGTAGGGGGTATCCAATAATGAGATATATGATGTTAAACAAATATGTCTCAAGAAGACTTGCTGTAATGATATATTGCTGATTGGCACCTATGGTCATAGCATCTGTGTCTGTCTGCAGTGACATAGATAACAGCTCAGACCCCAGGAAGGAATGGCTTACATATGACTACTACTGGAGTGTCTGTTGAACAATACTGACTGTGACACTGCTAAGGCAGCTACTGGGATGTCGTAGATATCCATATGTTACTTGTAAATACAACTATGATATACATGTTTGTCTCTCAATTCTGAGAGACCTATACAGGGTATTTGCATAGTAAACTACTGTCGCAGATGTGTGTGTTGAACTGCATGTGATATACTGAACTTATACCATTCAACTGTTCAGTGTTATGCACACTGACCATATGTGTGCCTCATATTTGTAGTCATTTACTCATAGAGTTGTGTAATGTCTGGCAAATCAATGGCAAATCTATGAAAACTGACATTAGAACACAATGGCATGCATATGAGTGTTGGGCATCTTCCAGGGTATTTTTGTGAATGCAAAGGCTAGTGTGTTATCAAATGACTTAAGTGTGTTACAGCAATATTAAGAAAGTGTCACTAATTCTGGGCCATTGGCTCCCCATGTATGTGTGGCATCCTTCAGATGTCCTGCTGTAACAGGTTGAGAGGTATGACTGAGCAGCCAGAGTGTAAATACAGTGTGCCATACAGACATAGAGCAGAAATGTATATCAGGTATTACCTGTGCACATGTATGTATTAGGTGTACCTGGAAGCCTCATAACAACAGACATGGGATGCAAAACATCAGGTAAATAAGCTGTACATGTTGTATATGTGTGTAATCTTAATTTCTGTGCATCCAACAGACATAAATTTCTACAGCTACTGTTTGTTGCATTGCCCAGACACAGACATGGGTACTAAAATTAGCATGATTATCAGGTTGAAATTAGAAAGGTGTCCAACTGTGTTATGACCTTGTGTCCATGCCTACTACAAACAGCTATATGAGCACGTACATAGTTGTATGGACCCAGCAATACCTTGCTCATAAAACCTGCCTCCACCAAGGTAGTGTAATCCCCTTTGCTGGATAGCAGCAATACACAAACCACATAATCGGTCACTATGTTGGATGTACAGTTCCAAGCAGGAGCAGACACCAATTTGGAAGTAAGTCATCCTTTGTTTGAACAAGCATTTGAGGTCACAGGTGAATTACTGTAAGGCTAACTATGAGTACAAATCAGACACATCCACCAAGGCCAATCACAAGCCCATCTTCACATATGTCTTCAATCTCAGCGGCAACAACCCACCCCACCCTGTAATGGTGGTCAATCACACCACATACAGAGACACCATAGCTATAGCCAAACCGCTGTGACAGGTTAAGGGCAAACATCATCCCCCTGTCCCACCATCAGTATAGGTGGATATGCACAGCACCCACACCCCTCCCCTCATCATCAGGGAGCAGGTGCATAATACCTAATCAAAGTCAACAAAAGTAAGTCTCCAAGGGACCTGATAACATTCCTGTATTCATCCTACATGAACTCAGGTATATACTCCCAGATCCATTACACACTGTATACAAGCAAGCCTGAGTGCCATTGACATCCAATCTGCAAGGAAGATGGTCACTGTCATCCCTCTCTACAAAGGTGAATGATGAATGGTGGATTATGCAATGTAGTAGCCCTCACTGGGGGGAACACGACACATCAGGGCCAGGAGTGCAATGCAGGGTCATACTGTGCTGATACATGACAGGGGTATGATGTGGTTGCAAGTGGTGGCTAATGATAGTCAGTGTTGATGTGCAGGTTCTGTAAATAATTTTGACCAATGTATGAGGTCCTGTGATGTGTTTGCCTGTTTATGTCTTCCAGGTGACATGCAGCGGCAAAGACAACCAGCTTATACTGCAGCTGAAAATGCAGCCATCATGGATACCATCATCCAGCACCATGGGGTGATGTTTGGACATAGCCAACACAATCTGCGGGACTGGACCACCCTGTGGGATGACTTTGTCCACAGAGTTAACAACTTGGGCCACTATGGACATACATACGATCAGGTCAGGCATCGGGCAACTGACCTGATACATCGTGCCTGGCAAAAGGCTGCTGCCGTGGCCAGAGACCGTACTGCTATAGGTGGGGGTCCTGCCACACAGGCCCCACTTATGGCAACAGAGGAGATCCTTGCCAACCTTTGGGCAGCCATCACACACCAGCTAAACCAAGAAACACAAGTCGTGGAGGTAGGGGGCACCCAGGCAACAGGTGAGGAGCATCCAGATAAGGCCCCAGTGCACATCAATTGAATACTGTGGCAGTCATACTGGATTCTGTAGAGTATCTAGATGCATATGTCAGGTCAAACTGCATTTGTGGGTGAGGTTTTCTAATGCACACAAGTGCACATGTTTGGTGAAGGACAGCTAATTGTGTACTATCAGAGCATGTACTGTTCATGTGCATAAAAGTAGCATTCAACTTGTACCAATGCCACATGTTAGTCTGCTGACAATACCTCTCCCCCACAACTACATAGGTACCTCTGGTCTCCATGTGGGGCAGCAGCCTGAAGCCAGTGAGTATGCGATTGTCCTGTTGTGGCTCACCAGTACCCTAGGCATGTTAAGGTCAGGCATGTTACCATTCACACAACTGCTACTCTCAGCCATATTGCAATATGTGCATGTTCACTTGTGGTGGAGTTGACTGCATTGCATCACAGTTTTCATCACAGGGGCCTATTTGCAGGAGATGTAACATATCTGTAGCATACCTCACAACTTGTCATTGCAAGAAATCTGGACAAAGACTGACAAAATGGGGGGACAAAGGCCCAAACCAAGGGACATATTTTAAAAATTAGTCTTATACAGTGCATATAAAAGGTGTACACACCACTGTTAAAATGGCAGGTATTTGTGATATACAACAATGAAACCACTATAAAAAATTTCCAAACTCTTCCAACCTTTAGTGTGACCTATAACCTATACAATTCAATTGTAAAACAAACAGATCTGTTAGGGGAACAATTATGACAAATAAAAAATGTACAATAAGCTAGATGCATAAGTGTTCACAGGCTGAAGCTAATACTATGTTGAAGCAGCTTTTGATATAATTACAGCATTACGTCTTCTTGGGTACACACCTGCCATCAATTACAGAGACTCTTTGATTAACACTAAATAACGGTCAGCTGTTCTACTAGGATTTTCCTGACATTTATCCAGTTGCTTGCTACAGCAACAGCCATTTTTCACATAGAGCTTACAAAGCATCAAAGGGAAGTTATTGTTGAAAGGAATCAGCCCGGAGAAGGGTACAAAAACATTTATACAGCATTGCATATACCATGGAACACAGTGATGACAGTCATCAAAAGTTGGTGAAAAACGTAGCATAAGTGACATTGCAAAGAAGTGGTCATCCCTCTAAATGTGTTGAAAGACAAGACCCAAACTGGTCAGGGAGGCTGCCAGGAGACCTACAGCAACACTAAAGAAGTTTCAGGAATCTCTATCCGGTACTTGTTGTGTACTACATGTGACAACAATCTCCCATATTCTCCACATGTCTGGCCTATGGGGTAGGGTTGGAAGATGAAAGCCTTTTCTGAAACAGAACAACATCCAGTTCTGGCAAAATTCTCAAGAACAATATATCAGGTCTCCCAAAAACATGTAGAAAATGTGTTATGCTGTAATGAGACCAAAGTTGCACTGTTTGGGCACAATTCCAAAAGGTTTGTTTAGCCCAATAACAATACTGTGCATCACCAAAAGAACACCATCCCCACAGTGAAGCATGGTGATGGCAGTGTCTTGCTTCATGGTGGCTGTTCATAAGCTGGAAGTGGGCCTTTAGCCAGGGTGGAGGGGATTATGAACATTTCCAAATAATGGTCCCTTTTTGCCCAAACTCTTCAGGTGTCTGCTAGAAAGATGTAGATGAAGAGGAATTTCACCTTTCCATATGACAATGACCCAAACCATACATCCAAATCAGAAAAAGAATGGCTTCACCTGAAGACTATCAACATTTTGGAATGGCCCAGCCAGAGTCCACACCTACATCCAAAAGAAAATCTGTGGGGTGCCCTGAAGAGGGCTGTGCACAAGAGATGTCCTCACAATCTGACAGAATTGGAGGGCTTCTGCAAAGGAGAGTGTGCAAATATTGTTAAGTCAAGATGCGCCATGCTGATAGACACCTTCCTCAGAGGACTGATTGTTGTAATTAAACCAAAATGTGCTTAAGCAAAGTATTAGATTAAGGGTGTGCACACTCATGCAACCAGGCTATTGTATGTATTTCATTTTCTATATGTTACCCCTAACCCATGTGTTTGCTCTTCATTTGGATTGTGCAGGTTATAGGTCACATTAAAGGTGGGAAACGTCATGACATGATTTATGTGGTCTCATGTTATATATCAGAAAAACCTGGCATGTTAACAGGGGTGTGTACACTTATTATATCCACTGTAAGCTTAAAAGTTTTTTAGAATAAGTGGTTTTGTTTTAACATATATTTACTGCAGGTTTTGAAGTGTGAAACTCAAAGTATGTCATTCATTAGTGATGCCACTCCTCAGATCATCCCAGTAATGTGTCAGACAAACAGGATTTATGAGGAATAGACAAAAAATATGAGCCACACATCTAGACATTCAACAAAACTCCATATATTTGGCCATTGGCATGCCTAAGGATTAGAATACATGTTTTAGTTTGAGATGTCATGTCTCCATTTTGATTTTTGCAGAAATGTATTCCGCTAGTAGCAAAATACATTTCTACATGCTACACTATTCTGCAAAGGATGCCTGCCTGCTTACTGGATCACTAATTGAACTTATTTGCATGGTTTTCAACACCAAATGATGTCATTAGCATAATCCAGTCATGTCTGTGGCAGAATAGTGTTGCCAGACTCGTGCACGTCCCCAGGCTTGTTTACTGGATCGCTAAGCGGCCATACTCCATGCAGGAATGGCTACACTATTCCTGCATGGAGATATTTGCTTATTGAATCCTGGGGATTGTGTTTATTGTGACTTATAAAATTTGGTTTAAGACCTAGAACCTAAAGAGTACTACTATAAAAATATTTTGAGATGAATAGTTTGCCATTTATACTTCTTTCATAACCACTATGATTCCAGAGCTATGAACATTTATTTGAAACGTGAGGACATAATTTGATTCTTTCAAAAGGCTTAGGTTCTGAACATTGGAAGTTACAGTGGAAACTTCCTGAGCTCCATTGGAATGAATGAGTTAAGAAAAAGGTTGAAAAAATTAATTTGGATCACCTTCAGCTGCGCAAACTGGCGAAGTGGCAATGTATGGCCATCAGCACTTTGGGCAGTACTGAGAGTAGAAAATACACCAGCTCTCTAGCATTTCCTGTAGCATCAGGTATAAGTGCAGTGAATTTATGGCTGGAACATGGGTGAGCCAGGGTTCAAATCCCGATAGCCCTCTTTTTTTTTTCAAATATATCAGGATGTCATTAGCTAAGTAAATGTAATGACTACACTACAGTATGTGTCTTTTCCAAATTGTATCATTAATTACTACCGCAATACACTTGCACAACTAGCAGCTGTTTTGCAAATCTCAATGAAAATCACAAGTTAATTGTGGGTACATTTTGTTACATATGACAAGGGGTGGTACATCTTTTGAAATAATTAGTATGACTGAGCAGATTTGCTAACTATTTGCGTATGGAGAGATATCCTGGAAAGTGTATGCAGTATGGTTCTTCATAGTAAGAACAGTTTCAATGTCATTAGATGAACATTTCATCCATCATCATGTAAAAATGACACAAAGTGAATCTTACAGTAGATTTTGAAACATTGCACACTGCAGGAGAACTGATAATCTGTTGAATCAAGTTAACATGTTGGTGTTATCCATCGGCAGAGTCATGTCAGTAAGCAGAAGCCATGAGATGACCTGTATGTCCATTATCTTAATAGAGACACAAACATAAAAAAGGGTGGGAGTGAAGGGGTGAATAGAAGGAGAGATGGACATACACATAACAATGTTTGGTGTAACAGAACATTCGTGGGCAGTCTTTTGGTGTGTTCTCATTATTAACCTTCCAAGCTCTGTAGCATGAAGTGACTGATTTAAGGATAAAGAAGGGTTAGGAGATAGACAGCAGGCTTATGGCAATCATAACAAGGTTGGATAAATATCTCATAGTTATGGGGATGGATGTCACTTCAAAAACCTTTTTTGGATACTATTCAATATATCTACATTTGAACTTATAACTATGGCAAATGTTAAGATGTGGGTGATTAAACATATCAAAGACATATAACAAAACTAACGGTCCGTGGCTGACAAAGTTTACTGATGACTGCAAACTGGGAGCAGTCATAGAATCTCCAAATTATGTCAACATCCTACAAGAGGGTCTCACACAAACAAATGATTGGTGTGAAAGTCATGGCCTTAAACTCAATGCAAAAAAAATGTAATATCATACTTTTCAGTAAGAGTGATGCTCCTGCTAACTACCACATCAATAGCAACACCCTAAGTATGCACTCAGTGGTGAGAGACCTGGGCACATAGGTTGACAGCAATCTTACCTTTAATCACCATGTCTCCACAGTGGTAAGAAGGGCATTCTATATTGCTCATCTCATAAGTTATAACCTCCCTGTACTCTTCCCTCATGAGTACAGTGTCCCTTTTTGTATGTACCTTTCCAGGAACATGCAGCAATTGGAGAAACCACATTTCCTCCCAAGGAAAATTCAAGGTCTTCAACATCTGTCCTATGTAGATTGTCTGAAATCACTGTCACATTATTCCATTTCATACAGACTACTCAGAGGTGACCTCTGTCTTGCATATAAGGCTATTTCTGACCCTGCTTTATTGGAAATGCTGCATATCCGCAAGTCAAATGGTACACTGGTCACTGTCTCTAAAGACCTCAACCTGGTATGTAACATTAATAGAACTTGCTGAAGGGACAAATGTGTCTCCCAGAGGTTACCACACCTTTGGAACAGACTCCCACTTCATGTCAAACAGAGTACCTCATTGGCCCTATTAAAACACAATCTGGATGATTGGATGGGTAACCATAAATTCACCCCAGGGGATTCCACTTGAATCCCTCCTAGACACAGGAATTAGGTGCTAATCATGGAAACAAGGGTAGAACTTGTCTAGGCTTGTAAGGGCCCTAGGGACATTAGCCTAGTAACTTACTATGATCCTGTGATCCTTTGATCACACTAAGAAATGATATGAGATGCATCTGAAATTGAACCCTTATTGCTACACGTGAAAAAAAAAATCTTCAGTCAAGTGAGTCATGTCAACACTCCTCACAGGAAGCTGCCCTTTGTTATATCCTGCAGTCTAAGAACTCTCAGAGTAACTGTTTCAAGGTAGTGCCTTTACTCTGCCTTAATGCTGTACTCCTATAATACAGTGAGTTTAAGCACCTTTGTGTGAGGATAACTGGACTATTTCATCAGATGGCAAAAACCTACCAGGTTTTGCCATAGGACATGAACATCCATTCACTGCTGCTCAGCATTGGTGAGTGATACCAACCTTTGCGTAAATGCAGAGGACCAAAACTTAAAGTTTTTTTATGAGCCATTTCTGACCATGTGTGTTGTGTGTGATTCTATTTTTTGAGCAGGTTAAATATGTGAAAACAGGATTGATAGGAAAGTGATGAAATGGGGTGGCAAGCAGAGGAAAGAACAAAAGGGAAGCAATACAGAAATTTCTAGGAGGGAATTAGGAAAGACAACACAAAAAAACAGCCATCAGGAGGATGTTGCAAAACATGCCTATATAAAGCATTAGACATAACTGGTCTGTAGCATTCTGTAGCATTCTGTCTATTTATTGTTTTTACAATAAATAGTTATTGGTGGTTCACCTATTTTGTGCTGGCCATTTTTGTGTTGTGTTTTCTGGTACTGGTTTGGCCCTGCACTTTTGCCATACTTGCATACTGTTACTGTGTGTTTGCTTGGGACTGAGTACGTTGTTGACAGTTGGAACTAATGGGTCTCCCTGTTGCAGCACTTCAGTTTCATAATTTTAAGACTGGATATTTTGGATTTGTTTTTCAGTTGGTAAGCAAGTGGGAGTTGTTTGGCTTCCCGGATATATTGTGAATGTCTTGAGGTTGTATATGGGTTGCATTAATGATTTACCAACTCTCATTTTGGGACTGGTTTCCGATAAGGATGATCTACAGATGTTTGAACATTTGGGCTCCATTAATACAAATGATTTAGGTACTGTCTCTAATAGCATTTTAACTTGTGAAAGAGCATTTGAATGGATGTGTTATATAGCAAAAAAGCTTCAATCTTGTGTTTGGCATTTGAAACTCTTGAAAGCCTTTCATTTGAAGGACTATTGGTCACGAGGATTGTGAGTGTTTATACAACCAATGGTACATGAGACTGATGAATGCTTGATTATGTAATGGGCCCAAGCACAACAGGCGGTGTCCATGATGTTTGTAACTGTGCTTATGTCATATTATGAAAGACAGGTTTCTATAATTTTGGTCAAAATTATGCATTGTGATAAACAAGCTAAGACTTTTGAGGAACAGGCTGAGTATAATAAGTATTTTAAGGATTTTCATCTGGGCTTAACACTTATGAAAGTGAATTACAAACACGCAAAATAAAGAAATTTAAAAGAGACAGTAATGACCATCTCAATGGGAGAGCCGTAAATCAGTTAAATTTAGTATGGATAAAGATGACCATTTTCAAGATGCAGGGAATAAAAATCGGAAAAAGAGGCCTCAATCGATTTTAAAGAAAAAAACATGGGTAGGCACTGGTTCTTCTATGAATGACTCATCTTCAGCTACAGAGACTGACATGGAAGTTTCTAATGAGTTGCCAGTAGCCAAGAAGAGGAACCCTTTGGTACCAGAAGGGCTGGACAGAAACATTCCAGGAGGGCCAACAACAATAGAGATACTAATTTGCTTAGTGGCACCTAAATAACTGATTCTTCTATTATACACAATGCGTCTTCTACTGTGTTTACTGTATGTGAAAAGGAAGTGCTGAACAAGGGACTGGGGTTTGTTCCAACACATATGGTGACTGAAAATGTTTTGGTTAATGATCTTTTACTTTTTTGTAGAAAATTGAATTTAATGTTATATTTTCAGAATGAAAATGCTCAAAATGAAACACAGTTTACAGTTAGACCATCTACCTTTCTTCCACCTATGAATAAATGTGTCTATTTTTCAACAAAAGGTTTTGAAAGAATTACATTTTAATTTTGATTATAAGTTGGTTTTGAGGGGATGTTTGACCTCTGAACAATATCAAGCATTAATGTCTTTAAAAAATAACCACAATGTGATTATAAACAGTGCTGATAAGGGAGGTGCAGTAGTCCTATGGGACTGGGAAACATAAGTACATGAGGCTTTTAGTCAACTATCAGATCACAGTTTTATCAGAAAATGGTACTAGACCCAACCTGATATTTTAAAAAAGAGATTATTTTTTGTTGCCAGCTTTTGAAGAGGGCATTATTACTAGAAATACAGTACATCATTTGACGGTTGTTGATCCCCAGCCACAACAGTTCTATATGCTTCCTGAAATTCACAAAAATCTTACAAACCCTCCAGGGAGACCAATTGTGTCAGGTCATGGTTCTTTAATGGAAACATTATCAGCATTTTTAACTAAGTATCTCAAGCCTTTATTAGTGAGGGTTCATTCTAGAATGCAAAATACCACTGAATTTTTGAATATATTGGCGGATACACAATTGGATTACACTTGGAATATATGTACCCTTGATATAAGGGCTTTAGATACAAATATACCTCATTGGGCAGGCTTGCAAGCTATTGATTACTGGCTAAATCGTATGTGTACTTATGAACCTGGGTTTAACACTTTTTTGTTATGTTTAACAGAACAAGTTTTGACAAAACTGTTTTTTATTTCAATGGAGATTATCTCCAACTTAAAAGAACAGCCATGGGGACATCTTTTGTCCCCATTTATGCTGACCTATTCATGGGGTTTATAGAGGAACAACAGATATATGATGCTGCACATAGTATTTTTTGACAGAAATGGATATAAGGAGGCGTTATTTAGATGATTGTTGGCTAGTATGGAAATCTGACATTATATATTTGAAAGAATTTGTCCAGTATTTAAATGATAATATGTGGGGGTTGTACCTTTCTATTTCCTATGATATACAACAGATTTATTTTCTTGATGTGGTGGCTATTAAACAACCTGATGGTACTTTAAATACTACCTTATTTAGACAGGAAACTCAATATAATAGTCTGTTGGTGGCAGACAGCTGCCATCCATCTCATATTGTTAATAATATTTCTAAGTCAAAAGAATATGCTCATCTCAAGATGAGCTTCTTCTTCTCTTTCAGTTGTTCCAATTAGGGGTCGCCACAGCGGATCATCTGTTTCCATTTCTTACTGTCCTCTGCATCTTGTTCTGTCACACCAACAACATGCTTGTCCTCTCTCACCACATCCATAAAACTTATCATAGGCCTTCCTCTTTTCCTCTTATCTGGCAGCTCCATCCTTAGCATCCTTTTCCCAATATACCCAGCATCCCTCCTCAGCACATGTCCAAAGCAAAGCAATCTCACCTCTCTGCCTTTCTCTCCAAACTGTCCAACCTGAGCTGACCCTCTAATATACTGATTCCTAATCCTGTCCATCCTTGTCACACCCAGTGCAAATCTTAACATCTTTAATTCTGCCACATCCAGCTCTGACACCTGACTTTTTGTCAATGCCACCATCTCCAACCCATGTAACATAGCTGGTCTCATTACCCTCTTGTAGATCTTCCCTTTCACTCTTACTGGTACTCGTCTGTCACAAATCACTCCTGACACTCTTCTCCACCCATTCCACCCTGCCTGTACTCTCTTCTTCACCTCTCTTCCACACTCACCATTACTCTGAGCTGTTGATCCCAAGAACTTAAACTCATCCACCTTCACCAACTCTACTCCCTGCATCCTCACCATTCTTCTGTCCTCCCTCTCATCCACACACATATATTTTGAGCTGCTAAAGAATAATCAGGAATTGACTTATAGATTTCATGCTAGGGGGTATAAGGATGCTATTATACATCAGGCTCAATGTTTTGCACAGACCGTAGATAGATCTACTTTGTTGATGTATAATGTACGTTTTAAGGAGACCATCAGATCCATTTTATTACAACTATTGGTGCTAATTCTAGACAGTTTTGTCAGCTGATTAATAAACCTTGGGATATTCTTTTGATAGATACAAATTATGTCAAATGTTACCTGTATGTTGTCAATTCACATATGGAAAAGGCAATAGTATAAAAAAATGTTTTGAATCATTTTAAAAAGTCTGTGCTTAATGTTAATAGAATACAACAGTCTATTGAAGGAATACCTTTAATTGGATGTTTCCTTTGTGGACACTGCACTGCTTGTCAACATGTTATGAAAATTAAACATTTTTCTTCTGCCAATACATCTGTGGTATTCAATATTAAGTGTTTTGTTAATTGTATTTCAGAGTGGGTGATTTATTTGGTTGAATGTCAATGTTCTGCATTTTATGTGAGACAAACTTCTAGACAATTTAAGATTCATATTTCTGAACATCTTAGTGACGTTCATTGTCAAAGAATGTCTAATGCTTTATATAGGCATGTTTTGAAACATCCTACTGCTAAATTCAGATTTACAGCTATTGATTGTATTACCGTTAGAGGAAGTAATAAATTAGGCTGGCATAATATATTGAATAAAAAAGAAAAGTTTTGGATAATTAAGCTAGGGGCTTTGTTCCCTCCAGGCATAAATGATATATTATAATTGGTGAAAGGTGGGGTGATGTCTTGTTCTGTGTATTTAGGTGCAACTGCGGATGGGATTTTTATTTTTATTTATTTTCACACTGAAGAAAGCTTTTCCCACAACTGGTCTGTAGCATTTTGTAGCATTCTATTTATTGATTTTACAGTAAATAATTATTGGTGGTTCACCTATTTTTGTGCTGGCCATTTTTTGTGTTGTGTTTTCTGGTACTGGTTTGGCCCTGAACTTTTGCCGTACTTATGTACTGTTACTGTGTATTTGCTTGAGAATTAAGAAAGAACCATAGCTTTCTACTTTTTCAGCACAGTAATGTGCCCATGTAGACAAAATTTGATGAATTTGGACTGTCACCACAACATGGATGGTTGACAACAATGCAATGATGTCCTTTAGCTAGTTTTACTAAATCAAGTATGTTCAGATGGCCCAGATGCAAAGTGGATATCTTTGTATAGGACAATATATATATATATATATATATATATATATATATATATATATATATATATATATATATATATTTTGCGGGACAGGTGCCTATTGTTTTTTTTTTGGACTTCAAAATAGAGGAATGTTGGTCAAAGGACCTAGGAATATAGGGGTCAGGTAAGTAGGGTAGGTGAGGAAACAGGTGCAGACAAACAGGACATACAAGACAGACACAGGGATGGTGATGGACACAAAAAGTTTGGGGGATACCATGATTGGGATAGGTAGGGGACATTGGAGGCACATGTCCTTCAAGTGTGGGAACAGTGAGAATCTAGTCCTCACCCTGAGAAATATCATGATTGTCTCCTTCCTCAGTTGCTATGACACTACTTGATGTGGGAATCTCTTTTCTATTTTAATGAGCAACTTCTCCAGTTGGCTGATGCAGGCTCCAAGGCCACTCATTATTAGATTTCGTACCATCCCTTACAGCACCTGGTGGGTGACATAATCATTGCTTCCATCAGTACTCCCAGAGGGTATCACTGCACCACCAGCTGAGGCAATGCTACTGGATGAGGATGGACCAGGTAGGGCAGGGGTTTTGGAGGTAGCACTGCTAGGTTGTGTCCCAGAGGTGCTGGGTTTTGTTGCAGCAACTGATAAGGGGTGCATAGGCTGTGCTGCAGCAGTAGGCTCACCTCCTTGTGCTGAAATACATTTGGTTTGCTGGCAGAAAGGTATGACATCAGAACAGTGTGATTCCAGGTACCCCCCCACAAAAAACAGAAAGATTTCTGTCAATAATACATCAGTACTTGGATCATTATCAAACAGACTCCAGAATTACAGAGTGTAAATTTATTGTTACATTTGTTATGGATTTATAGTGACACTGGACATTGGTCATCCATGACCATATCCCATTGATATTGTCAACAACGTGTATTAATGTGAACATACCTACATCTGAATTTGGAGACACATAACTCCATCATTGCACTACTGGTGTGTGTGTGTGTGTGTGTGTGTGTGTGTGTGTGTGTGTGTGTGTGTGTGTGTGTGTGTGTGTATCTGTGTGTGCATGTCATCTACACAACATCCTGAGAAACAGCTACATGTTTGTCTCACTTCTGCTATATTTATTCATGACAGCTTCTTTCACCTAGGTTGCCAGGATGTATTTATATATATTTTTACAAACTGAACTCACACAATCTTAATACAAGTCCTTGCTTTGCACACAAGTCTCATGACAATATATGTTACCTGTGACAATGTGATGATGATGTCATCCTCTATAAAGTGCACTGTTACAGTCTTAAAATTAGACTTCTTTGATGATGTGAGCATTAAGTACTGTACTTTCTAGCTTGTGTAATTAGATAGGTAGGGGCTCTAATCTCAGAGCAGTCAGCTTGTGTGTGTGTGTGTGTGTGTGTGTGTGTGTGTGTGTGTGTGTGTGTGTGTGTGTGTGTGTGTGTGTGTCTATGTCTGCATTGGCGTATGTG
This sequence comes from Protopterus annectens, assembly GCF_019279795.1. Lineage (NCBI taxonomy): Eukaryota > Metazoa > Chordata > Ceratodontiformes > Protopteridae > Protopterus > Protopterus annectens. Next base: position 1,548,405,646 of record NC_056728.1, read on the forward strand.
TAGTCAGAAGAGCATAAGTCCAGGTCCAGATCCTGCCATTGTCACTCAAGTACCATTCAGAAGATACTTTTACACTGTTACATGACTCCGCTGCAGCTCATGCAGCCCTCCTAACATCCTCTTCTTAGCATACACTGATGATGTCATCCTGTATAAAGTGCAATTTGACACGGTTGGAATCAGACTTCGGTGGTGGTGCTGACATTAAAAATTGGGGGTTCTTGGTTGTGTAATTAGAAAAGTAGTGATTCTAATCTCTTAGCAGTCACCTTGTTTGTAACTGTGTCTGAGTGTGTGTGTGTAGTCAGAAGAGTATGAGTCCAGGTCCTTATACCATCACTCAAGTACCATTCAGAAGATACTTTTACACTGCTACATGAATCCACATCAATTTCATACAGCCATCCTAACATGATCTTATCACCATACACTGCTGATGTCACCCTCTATGAAGTGAACTTGAGATAGTGTGTGTGTGTGTGTTTGTGTTTGTGTGTGTGTATGTATCGCTGTTCATTCAACTATCAGTCTGCAGACAAATTTACCACAGGATTTCAGTCCAGACCTATGTCAGACACTCCTCCCAACATCTTCTTCTCTTCATACACTGTTGATGTCATCCTCTATAAAGTGTACTTTGACAATATTAAGAGACAAAAGTTTTTCTGTAGCACTAGTACTGTGGTCTGCAGCTTGTGTAAATATATAAGGAAGGATTCTAATTTCACAGCAGTCAACTTGAGCATGTTTTTATTTGGCTATTTGTTTGGAGACAATTTATACCAAGATGGGAGTCAACAGCTATGTCAGATACTCCTCCCAGACATATTCTTCTTGGTACACACTGATGATGTCATTCCCTATAAAGTGCACTCTGACATTGTTAAGATCAGACATCTCTCGTGATGCTATTCTTATGTTGTATGGAATCCAGCTTATATATCTACACAGGTGTGGCATTTGAATCTGACTTCAGTCAACAGGTGTGTATGATTGGTGGTATACTACATTAGTTATATGACATTTTGAATCTCTTTTCATTTGACTCTGACTCCGGAGAACCTTTCACATGACTCCCTGAATCCTACATCCCCCTTTACCCTATGTTTACATAATATCCTTTTTGTGCAACACTGAGGAAGTCATCATCTTAAAGATGCATACTCACATTATGAAGCTGAGCCCCTCCATTACCACCTGCAAGCCATCTCTAGACCACTGGATGTGTGATGGCTAACTCTGTCATGGGGTGGTGCACATGTCAGATATCGACAGAGGTACTCTATAATCAAAGTAACACATTTTTAATTTTAATAAGTCTGATTGGTTTGATCTTGATCTCTACAAAGCATTCACATATGTGACATCTCTTATACGCAAACCATGGAAAACTTTATTTTGATTGTATGTACGCTGTACTATTAAAATATGGCAACACTATATATGTTTTTATCTTAATATCATGTCACTGTTCTTTCTTTTAAAAAAATATTTATACTTCATGATTGTACTTTATGATTGTACTTCGTTAATTTCTGTAGCTTTTCTCCCTGGGCATCGACTGAAAATGGTTTCCTGACCTAGTCGGACATTCCCGGTCACCAAATGTCAATAAATAAACAACATACACACATATGCACACACTAGGATTTTATGAGCTCTTGGCCATTAGCCAAATAATGTTCTATGACCCTCTGAATATTGCACTTGACAATGTTGTCATCCACATGTAGAAGTGTGGATGTACTGTAGACTTATAACACTGTATTTCTATCTATGATGTGAGGTACTGTATTGATGGCTGCTGCTGCCATTTAATTACATGTTCCTTTCATAACAGCTGTAGTAATATGGCTCTAAAGACTGTCGACATGGGATTATGCTGTGTATATTGTTCTGTTACTAAGGCATGTGTTCTTATAGTAGAGTATATCAACATTCTACACAGTTTTCTTTAAACTGTCACAGTGGCAGCTGCAGGTATGCATGTGTATATCTAGCATCTGGAAGTGTATCTGACATACAGCAATAGTATGTCATACTAATTACATGGGCACATAGGCCTGGGTTCATCCACATGTTGTAATGCCATTATATACACAAACATATTACATGGTGAGATTCACTTGGAACCTTGGATAATTAATTGTATGCACTATTGAGTTGATATTGACAAGGATAATATGGGTCTATATTATAACATCAAATTTTATGAAGTTCGAATGTTATAATATCGAACCAGTTTTGTCGAACGCTGAAAACAGCGATGGTGCTGGACACCAAATTCTTTCCCAGGGAAAGAATTTGGTGGGCTGTTGCTGTGGCTTCGCTGTTTTCAGCGTTCAATATGTTGGAGCATTACGGGTCGGGTTCAGGTAAGTGTGCGATTGTGTGTAGGTTAGGGGCTGGGTTAGGTGAGTTAGGGTTAGGGAGCAGGTCAGGTAAGTGTGCGGTTGTGTGTAGGTAAGGGGGCGGGTTAGGTGAGTTAGGGTTAGGGTTCGGGTGAGCTGAATGTGCGATAGTGACGGACCTTAGGGTTAGGGTCGGGTTGAGGTAAGTGGATAGCTAGTAGTGTATGTAAAGTTTAGTTTAGGTTTAGGTGTAGGATTTTAAGTGTATGTGTGTGGATTGCTGTTTCTTGTGTGTGTTTGTGTTGTGTGTATGTTTCTCGGAAAAGCAATTTTTTTTACCTGGGGAAAAAAATCGCTATTCTGACTGTTCGATGTTTGCGGATTTCGATGTTTAGGGTTCTATATTATAACATTCAATCTTTGTAGACTTCGATGTTATAACATAGACCCAGATAGTAAAGGTGTTCCTCCAGCAGCACTTTGTGACTGTCAACATTTGTGTCATTAACTGATCTGCATGAACTGCATCCACTCAGTTGTCATGTGTCCACATAGGGTGTTAGGGCCTTCACCCAACCATTTCCACTGATAAACATACAGGCATATCATGTGCAACTGATGTAATGATGTGAACTAGGTAGAGTTGTAAGACTGTGTTAACAGTTTCACTGTGTTGTAACTGATTCAGACCCAGCATTTTATTTGGAGGTGATGTACGACCTGAAGTCCAAATGTAGCATAGGTACAGCTATAGTGTGACTGTACTGCATTATGGATGTACCACTACATCACATCAGTAATAATACCTTGATAGTTTGCATGAACACATATGGATGTATGTGATGGTTTCATGTCAGTATAACATTTTCACTGGCAATGTCAGGGGGGCAGTAATTGTGTGGCACACGTGCTGAGTGATATGTACTTACAGAGGGTGCTCTGTGTAATGTTTGGTATGTGTACAAAATGCAGTGACATCTTCCTCACTCATTGTCACTTGACTTTGTACTTTATACACATGGGCATAGCAGATGCATTGCCATCAGTGTCATATAATGCTGTACCATGCATTATAATGAATCACTTTTTAATTCATACGTCAATTGCAGATGCTCCAGATAATGGGCTGGATTTACGATGGTTTGCACAGAGTCTAAGAGTAGAGTAAGACTCCATGCAGCCATCATGTCCGACGAGCGAGCCAGGAACAGCCTGCAGGGGTGTGCAAGAGAGCTCCTAACACATCTCTTACACGGACAGGGCCGGGACATGCAAATTACCTCAATTGCAGCTGAAAGGCATGCAAATGAGGTCGATTTTAGATACAGGAAACCCAAACCTGTCCGAGTAAGAGTAGTGTTATCTGCAGAAATGTACTCAGTTGACAACTGAGTACCATTCTGCAAATAGCAAAACGGAGCCATGACAGCTCGAAATAAAGGTTGCATCCAGTAGAGGAAGCATGCCAATGGCCAAATATATGGCCATTGGCAAAGTTTCCTGATGCAAAATGAAAAAAAAAATGTATTTATTTTTTTTGTCCGATTTCCGATGTTTAAGCGTAGTGCAGCGTTGCACTAAAGGGCTGTGCTCTAAAAACCAGAAAACTAATAATAAAAATCCACAAATGTGGATTTTATGTGAATTTGTAATGTACAATGCAAGGCAATGGCAGGCTGAAGACAACATGGCTACCGAGTAGGGGTTGCTAAGGGGGGAACCCAGTCTAAGAGATGTAACCAAGCATTAGTAAGCAATCCTATGCAAATGAGGGTAAGGATAGTGAATCCCAAGTCTACATAGCAAATGAGCACAGTCAGTGGAGTGTAAGTCTAGGATAAGGGGAGTAACAGAATAGGATATAGGTTACATCATGAGGGGGGTATGTATGAAAGAAGCTAATCTCATTGGAGCAGAGTGGCATGTGTTAGCTGTCAGTTGCTCATCACTGGAAGAGGTGTGTCAGTAGGTATCCTAGCTAAAGTCAAGAAATAGAAGGTGCACACTGTGTCTGCCCCCCTGAGGGAATGGAAAGGGAAAAGGAAGCACAACAAATAGTAGGAAGTTAACCATGGAGAGTCAGCAGAGCTAGCAGGTGGAAATAATCAGAATCAGGCAATCACACAGGCAGTACACAAACCCAGCCCAGCCCAGCACTTAAAACTCTGAAAACAACAGCCCATTATGTTTCTGTCAGGAGACACTGCAACACTGGAGTTAACTAAGAGAAGTGAATACTTAAAAAGCTTAACTGACAAAAAAATGTTAGTGGCTGCAGTTGCAAGCAGTGTCTACTGTTATTAATATTTATAGTGTTATACCCCACCTCTATACATGACGGCAATACTTTCTAGAGGGAGTGAGACTGACACAGCTAACATACATTGCACAATCATGAACTTGCATAGAACATATTTAAGAGCTATGGTGTCTGCTCCACTCAGATATGCTAGTGTTTGTAGTGCCCTGATACTGTGTGAGGTTTGTAAAGTGCCTCTGTAATGTTATTGTTTGCCAGAATGACTGCTTCTCTTATCACTGTCATGTAATGCAATTCCACAACACTGGCTGTTAAGGATTGACAGAACAGGCTTTGTCTAATGGCCTTTCTATTATTCCTTTACATTCCTTCATTGTAAGGAATTATATATTTATTACAACATCAAATTATTTTGTATCTGCTGTGGCTTAGTAATAATTCATGCAGTCTAGTGTGTCCAAGGTCTGGGGTTCGAGACTGATAGGGGTGTTTTATTTTGCAAATGAGCAGACTACAAGCCTTTTAGCTACAGGTAAAATGTTGAATAAATCAACTATGGTAGTGGAACTCAGTCAGCAACATTCTGAAAGGTTACACTGGGCATGCTCACACACATAGGCCATGTCAGAGTATAGCAATGGTCCATACCTATCAGGCAGTTACAGGTGTCAACCCAGGAACCACACACTATCCAGCAATCTGGCCTGTGCACACAGCTATATGACAATAGACACATATACAATATAGTCGAACCCTGTCATAATCACATCTTTGCTGCAGATACCTACGTTGTTCATAGAAAGTGGGGAAACAAAGACGATAAACACCTGCAAAGGGTATCATCAATAAACAGGTGTGCATCCTGAACATTATCATAGGTGCAGAGTCTGTTCCTAGGCTATCTGCCCTAGGGCATGTACACACCTAGACAGACTGTGTCTGGCATGTGCAACATGTCCAATTTGAATACTGTACATGCGAAAAGTAGGTCACACAAGATAGCCCATATATGTACAGTCCAATGTGCATCTGTGTAGCAGGGACACAGAAGATATCCCATGGACAAACATACAATCACCCATACACCTGTCCAGCTGACTCACACAGAGCTATAGGACACCTTCTAACACACATGGCTCATTCCTGCAATTACTGCAGACATTACCATGACCAGTCAGAAGATATCTGCAACCTACAAATGTGGCAGGTGAAAACGAAACACCCAGTAAAGCATATAGTGCGCCATGTTAATGCCTGTCTCTGTAGTATCATAACATAGGTAGGTAGGGGTTTGAAACCTGCAAATGCTGTGTCTGTGTGTGTATGTATGGGGGAGGGTGTTGTGTATGTGTGTCACATCCTTTGAAAGGAGTGGCCTTTTTGTAGACTGTAGACACAATGAAGAAGCTACATTCTTCTTTGGAAAGTCTGGTGATGTCAGCATCCTACAAGTATAGCAGGTGGAGACAAATGCCCCGTAAAGCATATAGCGTGCCGTGTTAATGCTTATCTTTGTAGTATCATAACATAATTAGGTAGGGGTTTGAAACCTGCACATGCTAAATGTGTGTGTATGGGGGGTGTTATGTATATATGTCACATCCTTTGAGAGGAGTGGCCTTTTTGTAGACACAATGAAGGAGCTACATTCTTCTTTGGAAAGTCTGGTGATGTCAGCATCCTACAAGTATAGCAGGTGTAGACAAATGCCCAGTAAAGAATATAGCCCACCATGTTAATGTCTGTTTCTGTAGTATCATAACATACGTAGGTAGGGGTTTGAAACCTACAAATGCTGAATATGTGTGTGTATGGGGGTGTTGTGTATGTGTCACATGCTTTGAGAGGAGTGGCCTTTTTGTAGACACAATGAAGGAGCTACATTCTTCTTTGGAAAGTCTGGTGATGTCAGCATCCTACAAGTATAGCAGGTGGAGACAAATGCCTAATAAAATATGTAGCGTGCCGTATTAATGCCTGTCTCTGCAGTATCATAACATAGTTAGGCAGGGGTTTGAAACCTGCAAATGCTGAATCTGTGTGTGTATATGGTGGGGGGTGTTGTGTATGTGTCACATGCTTTGAGAGGAGTGGCCTTTTTGTAGACTGTAGACACAATGAAGGAGCTACATTCTTCTTTGGAAAGTCTGGTGATGTCAGCATCCTACAAGTATAGCAGGTGGAGACAAATGCCTAATAAAGCATGTAGCACGCCATATTAATGCATGTCTCTGCAGTATCATAACAAAGTTAGGTAGGGATTTGAAACCTGCAAATGCTGAATGTGTGTGTGTATATGGTGGGGGGGTGTTGTGTATGTGTATCACATCCTTTGAGAGGAGTGGCCTTTTTGTAGACTGTAGACGCAATGAAGGAGCTACATTCTTCTTTGGAAAGTCTGGTGATGTCAGCATCCTACAAGTATAGCAGGTGGAGACAAATGTCCATTAAAGCATATAGTGTGCCGTGTTAATGCCTATCTTTGTAGTATCATAACATAGTTAGGTAGGGGTTTGAAACCTGCAAATGCTGAATGTGTGTGTATGGGGGGTGCTGTGTATATATGTCACATCTTTTGAGAGGAGTGGCCTTTTTGTAGACACAATGAAGGAGCTACATTCTTCTTTGGAATGTCTGGTGATGTCAGCATCCTACAAGTATAGCAGGTGTAGACAAATGCCCAGTAAAGCATATAGCCCGCCATGTTAATGTCTGTTTCTGTAGTATCCTAACATACGTAGGTAGGGGTTTGAAACCTACAAATGCTGAATGTGTGTGTGTATGGGGGGTGTTGTGTATGTGTCACATGCTTTGAGAGGAGTGGCCTGACTGTAGACACAATGAAGGAGCTACATTCTTCTTTGGAAAGTCTGGTGATGTCAGCATCCTACAAGTATAGCAGGTGGAGACAAATGCCTAATAAAGCATGTAGCGCGCCGTATTAATGCCTATCTCTGCAGTGTCATAACGTAGTTAGGTAGGGGTGTGAAACCTGCAAATGCTGAATATGTGTGTGTATATGGTGGGGGGGTGTTGTGTATGTGTATCACATCCTTTGAGAGGAGTGGCCTTTTTGTAGACTGTAGACACAATGAAGGAGCTACATTCTTCTTTGGAAAGTCTGGTGATGTCAGCATTCTACAAGTATAGCAGGTGGAGACAAATGCCCAGTAAAGCATATAGCGCCGTGTTAATGCCTATCTTTGTAGTATCATAACATAATTAGGTAGGGATTTGAAACCTGCACATGCTGAATGTGTGTGTATGGGGGGTGTTGTGTATGTATGTCACATCCTTTGAGAGGAGTGGGCTTTTTGTAGACACAATGATGGAGCTACATTCTTCTTTGGAAACTCTGGTGATGTCAGCATCCTACAAGTATAGCAGGTGTAGACAAATGCCCAGTAAAGCATATAGCCCGCCATGTTAATTTCTGTTTCTGTAGTATCATAACATACGTAGGTAGGGGTTTGAAACCTATAAATGCTGAATGTGTGTGTGTATGGGGGGTGTTGTGTATATGTATCACATCCTTTGAGAGGAGTGGCCTTTTTGTAGACTGTAGACACAATGAAGGAGTTACATTCTTCTTTGGAAAGTCTGGTGATGTCAGCATCCTACAAGTATAGCAGGTGTAGAAAAATGGCCAGTAAAGCATATTGCGTGCCATGTTAATACATGTCTCTGTAGTAGTATAACATATGTAGATAGGGGTTTGAATCCTGTAAGCGCTGACTGTGTGTGTGTGTGTGCAATTCTGTTTGAAAGGAGTGGCCTTTTTGAAGACTGGGAAAACACAATAAAGATGTATATTCCTCTTTGGAAAGACTGATGATGTCACCACCCTAGAAATACAGATGGAGAAGGGAAGCCACCCAGTAAAGCAAATAGCATAATGTGCTAATGTGTCGCTTTCTAGTGTCCTAACATACTTAGGCAGGGGTTTGAATTCTGTAAGTGCTGACTCTGTGTGTGTCACTTTTGGACAATGCAGTGTGGGTTTTGCTTTTACTATGTTATGACAAATTATGATTACAACAGTAAGTGCATTGTACACATCAGGTTTCTGCGTGGCAAATATATATGTGTACATGTTCCCTTAATCAGTACATAGGTGTGATGCCTGCATAGTACATGAATACTTTTGTTGCCATTGACAGGTTGTGCCGCTGTTTCTCAGATCGTAGGTCACATATGTATGTATGTGACAGGGCCAACCACTGTTGTGATCCGTGGCCAGGGTCATCTGTGCCACACACACCCATGACAGTTACTTAACAGTAGTGTGAGTGAGGGTATATGCCTGGGGTATATGTCAGACATGTTCATACACAACAACTGACAATAATAGACAGTCTTTATAGGTGTACAACCGCCTTGTGGATATGCATCCAGGCCTCTAATGTCTCATGTGACACACCTTGGAACTCCACAATACCTATGGATATGTGGATACCAAGGGACACATGACATAACATGAGGCTGTATGTACACATTGGTACCCAACATACATGTTGAGGGCTACCACCTATGTGGTACTGATGGGATAGTAAGTATAGTACATGTGGATGACTATGCCATAGTCGGCTTACTGCTATATGGCATGTATCAGATGACAGGCATCTGTCTGTATGATACCCTTGTGTAGGATATGTGTCCCTACAGTGCCCTGGTTGGTAGCGTGCCACGTTCACATACACATTGCACTGGATAAAGCGCTGCTAAACTTTGGGCAACCCTATTTAGCTGGGTAAAGCACTGCTTAAATCTGGAGCCTTTAAAATATATATTTTCTTCAATAATAAATTGGCCATTTCACTGCTTTTTATAATATTTTAATCATATATGTCAGGTATTATTTCATATACTGATTTGGAACATAAAAAAATAAGAAGGGTAGTGGTGGGACTCGAACGCCTACTCTTTGGGCTAACGCTCTACCATTACACTACTGTTACATTGCAGAACTTGAATAATTAGTTCTTATATGCTATTCGCTGTCACAATTGCTAACTGTGGTTAGGCAATGAGCACACCCTCACACACACGTGCAAATACGGGCAGCCATACCTCTCAACTGTACAGCTTTTCGCAGAATGTCCAAATGTTTGCCTTATATTTTTGGTCCATTTTTCATAAAATTGTGGCTTTCTGGCAAATTATTAAAGATTGAAGTTAGAAAATAATGACAGACATTTGAGTTTTAGACTTCATATCATACAGAACATGCATACGAATGCAAAACCTGTTATTCTATCAACTTTCTAATTTGTAAGAGCAATATTTAAAACATGTCCCTATTTGTACTAGTTTTTTAATGGCTTTATCCAGATTTCTTATTCTAAGAGGTTGAGAGATATGCAGGCAGCTATATCATGGATTAAAAATAAAAAAATAATATTTTACGTTTTATAACTTTGATTGGGGTTTCCAGTGTCAGGGAGTGTGCTGTTGGGTGCAAATACATTTGAGCGACCTTGCTCTTGTGTGCTGACATTGTGCTTTGTAACAACTTTCAGGGGCGTGACCATTTAGACTGCTCAGCAGTCGGACACGCCCCTGCTTTCATACTCAATCTGTGTAAGAGTGACTGATGAGTCAGCGTGCCCTCATGAATATTCATGGATCGGTGATGTCATACTGTTCAACTGCAGCCTCCGTGTAAGACTTATTAAGTCTTACACAGAGGATTTGTGAATCCTGCCCAATATCCTTTGCTATTACATGTGTCAGATACATGCAATACACAGCTATGTGAAGGCAAACCACTCATAATTCTGTGTTGTTTGTAAGTGTTGTTATCCATATGGCCGATACCTCCAACAGCCAGGGATGCATTAGTTAAGTGTGCTACATTTGGTATAGTGAGTTTCCCCCACACCTGGTCGGCCATACAGAACTATTCTTTGGGATGCATACTCGTTATGACTTGACAGTGCAGACTTCCCTTCAAGGTGTTTTACTAGATGCATGTGTGATGCATATTTCAATACTGCACCTAGTAAATTCACAGCTCGGTAACAACATTGATGGCATGGGTTTTATTCTTGGAAGTGTGGATTATGGCTTATGTGTCATTCAAACCTCTTAACTTGCCAGGATTGCCCCTGATTTCAATTCCAAGTTTAACATTGTCCCTCTTAACCCCTCCAAAAGGTGGTCATTTTGGGGGAAGGGGTGGTGAATTCCCCTTATAGAATACTGAATTCATTACAGTTGTACACATTTGTTACTGCAGAACATGTATAATAAGTTACCATCACATATTCTTTCAATACCACAGATTAATGGTTTTAATATTTTAAAAGTGTCCATGATTGTACCTGTTTCTGTCCACATTTGTCCAGGAGTCTGTTGCTATTTGTCCCTGATTGGATGAGAGCTATGGTGACATGTCAGTCATATTAAAGCAAGTCATTTTGCAGATCTTCACACTCTTCCTTTACCTTTTATTGTATATACTATACTTGCTAAATATCCTCTGCAGTGAGCATGTCAGGGATGTTTATATCACAATCATTCACCTCCATTGAAATGGAACCTTGTGTGACTATTAGATATATATCATGTTTGTTGATATAATATACTGGCACAGAAGGTGTAAACAGCAGTCCATACTGTGCTGTCTACATATATGCTTAATGTTATGCTAGTGACATGCCTTGGAAGTGTACATACATTGGCATATCCTCTCTTGCAGATCGCCATAGTTACTATGGCCTCTTCCTTTTTTCATTCATTCCTATCATTCATGTCTCTGCCCATTTTCATCAGCATACTTTCCATGCCCAGTGTACATTTTTTTTGTATTTACCATTGCTGTTTACCTCCCAGCCATTATTTTGAACAGCTTAAATCTTTTTTCCTATCAAATGTGATATGTTCATGCTCTGAATTAATACCCAAGAAACATTCAGGGATAACCTAACTTAACTGTATCACTTCTAGCTCTCTCTCTCTTACTACTACCTACCCATTTTTTTCCGTCATATTCCATACTAGTTAGCTCATGTTACACTTAATTCCCATAATCCCTTATTACTGTTCTTTAATTTATTTATTAACTTCCAAAGTTCACATAGCTTTATCTGTATATTTATTTACTTCATGCCTAGTACCTTGGTTCAGCAATGTATTGACCTTAGTCTTACCATATTTCTGCTTAGTTTCATGCCATACTACATGAATATTTCCATATATGTATTGTATTGTATTTCTATCCATTCTATATATTCTTTTATTGCATGTTATGTAATTACTTCAGAAGTATGTATACTTAAAATGTGATCTGCGCTTATCTTTGTTCTTACTATTTGTTTACTTAAACTTTTTTTTTTTGGGAGCTTTTCTCCTCAGGTCTCTGCTGAAAAAAGGCTTCTAAGAACCCAGACAGACTAAACCGGTTAACAAATGTAAGAATAAATAAATAAATAAATAAATAGTTCTGCAAATAATTGTAGTGTACATTGCACCTAGTACACATTTCTTTACTGTGTTATTACTGCTATTATTGCAGTGTTTTCCCCCCGGTAGTCATTCTGTCTGTCTGCGTGATTGCGCAAAGTTGGTTTGCTCGTAGGCAAACTTGAATGCTTCCTGCTTCTGTGGTCTTGCTGCTCTGTACAGTTTCCTAGCAGCCATGAATCCTTGCATGTATTTGTGTACGTGCAGTGAGCAGTACAAATATGCGATTAGCGCTGCTGTTCATTGTGATAACAGGTAAATTGCGTGTAGTTTTCGCATGAAGCCTACATGGAGTTTATTGAATTCCTGGGTTTGTGCATACACAACTCATCTAAAGCTTTGATATGCACTATTAACTAGTATTGCTTTTGTAAACTGCTTCATTTTGTTTATGTCAACATTAGGCATGCAACTTGGGTTGAGATGTTCCTGTCAGTCCATTATTACGTTTTCTGAGCTTGCTGCCCTATTCATATCTTTACTTATTTATGGTTGTACAACTCAGAATTTCACTAGTTAAATTAATCTCATTTGGAATTATCTCCTTGGGATACCACTGAGAAATGGAGTAAATAAACACACTAATTAGCTAATTAATTAATAAACACACCATATAAAGTCTAGTATTTAAACCCTTCTTTTCTGAAAGATAAGAAAGTGCTTCTGCGTCTGACCCTGTACTGTGATTTTAGACGACAGCACTATAATCTTAATACTCAGAAGTGGAGGGTTTGGCTGACACTGAAATGATGTCACAAAGTACACTTTAGAAAGAGACTGCAATTAATGCCCACATGAATAATTATCAGTACAGTTATTATGACACACTATGCTAAATGGTGACACAGTGGAGCCTTTGTCATTGAGCAGTAAATTGCTTTCACCCTACTGACTTAACTGTGGCATCAGACAGGGAGCCATAGTGTAAGTACGGGCATGTATCAGGCAGCTAGCATGGGTTTACTATTTGCAGCAAAACTAATTTGGAACTACAATTACATAATGCAGTACAGCAGCCTGGCTCTGCTAAAAGCTCATTGGACAGTTCATTGAAATCTTCAGCAGGCAGTGCTTAAACATACTTACTTAATTACATTTCTGTGTCACTTATTCCACCCTCCTATCGCCTTGTCAATTAACTGCTTTAGCTGTATTGCATGATTCCTAGATCTGAAGATTATCCATTCTTGACACAGTCATTTTCTCTTCTACCAGCCACAAATTCACTGTGTGGTTAATCATAAAGTATTCTGAATGCTGCCAAAGATCTTGTCTTGCTTATCTTGAAAAATGAATATACAGAAACACACGCGCGTGCTTGCATGCACGCACACACACACACACACGCACACACACACACACACACACACACACACACACACACACACACACACACACACACACACACAATTTTATTAGCCATTGCTTTTCAATGTATTTAATGTATTTACTTTTTATAGGTTCATAGGTTGGTACTAGGCTATCGGCCGTAGGGCCTATACAAGCTTCGCCATAACAATTCCCTGACTATTTCTGCCCACAATATTTGCTTCGCTGGACCCCTGTCTAGCAGGGTGACTGACATGATCCTCACAGTGAGTTTCCTATCTCCCATTCAATCGTCAAGGTTCCTTTTGAAGAGGGCCAAAGAGACGCTCTGCTTGACATGTATGGGCAGTCTATTCCAGAGTTTGGGGAGTCTCTGGGTCAGGAACCTATCCCTCTAGCATGTTTTTTTCATTGTGATGACAAGGTTTAGATCCATGGAGCATGCAGCTTTGACGTATTGGGATTTCTTTAAGTGTAGCATGTCCAACATCTCTGGGTTTGATATGGCCTTGTATGTTAAGCAGAGGTCACCTCTGAGTAGATGATATGCGACAGATTATATCTGGAGTTTTTTTAGACTGTCAGCATAGGGCATCGGCTTTAGGCCTGTGATTCTTTTAGTGAGGCATTTCTGCAGCCTTTCCAGTTGTTGCAGATGTCTTGAGAGGTACATACAAAACGGGGCATTGTATTCTATAATGGGTCTAATGAGAGATGAGTACAGTGGGGCAATGAACTCCTTTTTCCTGGATGAAAAGCCCTTAGTGATGAGGTGTGCCACATAGAAGGATTTCCTGACTGCTGTGGCGATGTGGTTATCAAAGGTGAGACCACTGTCCACCCGTGTCCCTAAGTCTCTTATCACACTTTCAGTGTTTAGTATACTGCCACCTATGTGGTAATTCACGGGTACATGTTTTTATTCCCAAAGGGGATAACTATACATTTATTGGCATTGAGCTTGAGCCCATGGTTCTGGCACCAAGCAGCTGTTTCTGTAAGGCCCTTTTGTAGAATATCCACATTATTTGGGGTTTCAGTAATGGCTCACAGTTTTCAGTCATCTGCGAACCTTGTTAGCCAGAGTCCCTTAGTGTTGGCCTGTACTTCAGAGAAGTAGATGCCAAACAAGAGTGGTCCCAGAACTGAACTCTGAGGTATTCCACTTGTCACTTGTCTGGAGCTGGATTTGGAGTCGGCTACTTTACAGTGTGGGTTCTGTCAGTAAGCCAGTTGGCAACCCATCAAGTGATGTAGGGATTAATGCCCAGCTTAGTAAGTTTATCTATGACTCCAGAGTGGGGAATGGTGTCGAAGGCCTTGCCGAAGTCCAGATAGGCTGTGTGGACTGCCTTACCCTCATCACAGCTCTGTAGACTGATTTGAAGAAGTCAATCAGGTTCAGGAGACAAGATCGGCCCTTCATGAACCCAAACTGGGTGGGGTCCAGTGTTTGCAGGCTGCCAATGTGTTTTTTTATAAGTTCCATGATAACACGTTCCATGGCCTTGCAAATTAGGCTCGTCAGACTGATGGAGTGGTAGTTCCCTGGATCCAAGTTGGATCCCCCCTTGTGGAGTGGGATAGCTGTAGCTGTGTGCCACTCAATGGGCATTAAGCCTGAGGTGAGGCTATGATAAACATGACACTTAGGTGAGGTGCTAGTTCATTTTGTAGTTCATGTAGTACACAACCTAGGATGTCATCTGGTCCCATGGATGCTGTATTCTTAGCATTGGAGAGTGTGGTTTTTACCTGTGTGGCCATTACTACCGGAACTGGGCAATCTTTTGGTATTGAGATGGGCCCTTTAGGGGGTGGGGGGTGAAGTTGGCAATGAATCAATCTGCCAGGATATTGGCAGTATCCTTGGGATCATTATATTTAATGCCATTCTGTTGTAGCTCAGAGAAGATCTGAGCATTGCTGTTTAGATTCTTGACATAACTATAGAATGTCTTGTGGTTGTCTTTGGAATCTTTGGCAATTTTATTTCTGTAACTAGCTTTGGAGGATTTTATGAAGGATCTCAGCTTCTTACTGAGGCTGGTAAGGGAGTTTTTTGCATCCTGGGATTTCCCTCTTTTCTGCAACAGTTTCTTCCTTTTGTTATAAAGTTTGTTTATGGCAGGGGACCAGCAGATTGGCTTCCTTTTTCTTGAAGGAGAGCGTCTTGGTTCTATTTGGGATGGCATGATTCATGCACGAGTGAATGTACTCGTACAGTGCCTTAGTGTAGGAGTATACAGTTGAACTTTCAGTTCCCGTCTGCATGGGTGTCATAAAATGTGTCACTTCTGACTTGAGTAGCATGAAGTTGGCTATGGAGAAGTTTTTTACAGAGGTTTCCTTACTGGGGGGTGGGGGAGGTATGTGGATGTCAAGGATGATTAGCTTATTGTCAGACCTGACCAACGAGGGGGTGACCATAGGTGTGGAGCATCGATTTTCCATGTTGGTAATGACCAAGTCTAGGATATTGGAGCCCCTGGTGGAACTATGGATTAGTTGAGCCAGGGCATTGGAATTTATGAATTCCAAGAACCGTTGGGCCAAGGTGTTGGTACATGAGTAGTTTTCCCAGTTAATGGCAGGGTAGTTGAAATTACCCAGTATTAGTGTGTTTGGTTGCATCTTAATATTTTCCAGTATGTTTAGAAAGGTGTAGTGAGAATCTTGGGGGATGGTGGGGGATTTGTAGCAAGCTACAATTTAGATTGGAGTCTTACCTAGTGTTAGTTGCACCTGGAGAATTTCAGACGCATTGTGTTGCGCAACTAGTCTGGTGGTGTGAATATTATTGGTGAATATGGACACTCCTCCACCTTTAGTGTTTCGATCCTGGTTTGGTGGCCGAAAAGTGTGGTAAGAGTTGTAGCCTGGTATTGCAGGTGTGCTCTCTGGAGCCTTGAACCAGGTCTCAGTTACTGCACAGATATCGATGTTCTCCATTTTTAGGCGTGCCTCAAGAGAGTACATTTTGAGGTTTAGACTTCTAGCATTGAGTAGCATTACCTTAAGATTTTGCATGTTTGTGCCTGTTACAGTGATGGTTTTGTCCTTTGAACTTTGCCTTAAAAAGGCAGTATAGGGGTGGAAAGAGCCTTAGCCAGTAACCTGAATCCCAGGGGCGATGGGTGCAGACCATCTCTGGCAAAGCATCGTGGTCTGTCGATCATGTCATCCCAGGCAGACAGATACTGGATCCCCTTTGAATGACACCAGAAGCTTAGCCAATTGTTGAAGTCAATCATTTTGTCCTTATACTGTGGTATCATTCTGGGCAAAGGCAGGATGCTGATCAAGGCTAGGGTCATACCTGTTTGGGCCACATGATCCGAGAGCTCTTCCATGTCTCTTTTCATTTACTCCAGCGAGGTACGTCTCAAGTCATTCACTCCAACATGGACATTGACAGAGTCATATTTGTACTTGTTGTGGAGTGACTTGAGTGCATGCATTATGTGGCGGATCCCGGCACCTGACAGGCAGCTGACTGTAATTTTCTCCTTGTTCAGCCTGGTGAGTGGGACATCAATATGCCTGACTATAGAGTCACCTATGACTAAAGTGTTGGGTATGTTGTCTTGCCTTAGGGGCTGTTGGGTGGCACACTGGTGTTGTGAGCTATGTGACACTTTGGTTGTGATTGGTGTTTGTTTGCGTTTCAGCTTTGGAGGTCCTTGTTGCTTGTGCATGTTACTGTTAAGGGCCTCTGCATATGACAGTTTAGTGTTGCTATGTGAGGGTGTTGGTGGTGTGGGTTTAGAAGGGCTATGTGTTGCTTGAGGTGTAGTGTGGGTGTTAACCTTCTCCTCTTGACTGTCTAGCACAATCTTGGGTGGATAGAGATTTGCTTCCAGTTTGGCTATGTAAGTGCATCTCTCACAGGTTGTAGTGTTGGGTGGAAGGAGGAGAGGGCTGTCTGTGTACATGAGGCAATTACTGCATTGTCCCAGTATGCCCAGATCCACCAGGTGGACAGGAGAAATCACCAGAAGCTGACCCTTGGACATGCCTGTTTTGGTGCTTTTTTTTTAAAGTACAAGAGCTGTTTTCCTTTACCTTAGCAAGGTACTTTGCAATTATAGGCTTAGTACCAATGATTAATTTCACTTTATTAACAAGGAGAGTTGATTGCTTGTATCAGTTTAAGGCTTCCTAGTGCTTTCCAGTAGGTTTTACAGCATGTGCTAGTCACAGGGATGCTTAAAGGTAAGCAGAAAAAAATGGTTTATGCTAAACACTGCAGTGTGCACTAGAGCAGTTAGATGTGAAAGTAGGTAACTTAAGTTTTACCTGTCTAAAAAGTTAAGTTTTAGTGGTGAGTAACTATTTTTAAAACAGCAAGATAGATAGAAAGGGCGTGGTCACTTTTGTATTCAGGTACTATGAAATGATAATTTTGCGCTTACCCAAGCCAGTAAAAGCAGAGAGGAAATGAGATATATGGTCAAATTAACATAAGGGGCCGGCAACTAGAAAGACAATGGTGTTTAAAAACTCAACAGTAACCGAGTGGGGAAAAAAATTCTGCCTGACTCATAAGAGACAGAGCTGTGGTCTCTTTTCAAGCTTTAATATGCAGTTAAAAGCAGAATACAAGTAAAACACAAGGTAAAGAAAACAAATCACAGTATTCAAAAATAGAAAAAGGCAATAAAGTAATACAAAATGCAACAAATAAAAAGCAAAATGACCTTTCCTTCACAGCAAATTATAGCAGACTCTGGGTGAGCCTTTCTAGTAAAAAGCTTAAAACATAGAATCTGCTTTCTATGAAATATACTTCAAATTTTCTTGTTTGTGTTTCATTTTTCTTTATATTATTTTAATTACTATGCTTTTTAGTGGTTAGCATTGCCACCTCACAGCAAGAGGTTCTCCGGTTCGATCCTCGGCTGGGGTGCCTTCTGTGCGGAGTCTGCATGTCCTCCCTGTGGTCGCGTGGGTTTCCTCCTGGTGCTCTGGTTTCCTCCCACATCCCAAAGACATGCTGCAGGTAGATTGGACACTCTAAATTGGCCCTAGGTGTGAGTGTGTGTGTGTGTGTGTGTGTGTGTGTGTGTGTGTGTGTGTGTGTGTGTGTGTGCCTTCTGTGGAAGGTTGGGCGCCGGGCTGGCAACTCGACACTGTAAAACTCCACTGCCAATTATGAGCGGACAAGGTGATCCAATGTGGCGACCCCTAACTGGGAAAAGCCAAAAGAAGAAGAAGACTATGCTTTTTAAATTGTTTATTAAACACATACAGGATGATTTTGTATACTGGGTCAGTGATCATGTGATACAAGTGTTAGCCAATAAAAACAGTTGAGTTTGGTTTGTTATGAATATTGCACTGACAAAGCCTGATGAGAGAAACCAGTTTATGTGTTTTAGAAGCTGTTGATCTAATAACCCCCTCCCATTTAGACATTAGTTCAAGTGCTGAATTTGTTTGTTTGTTTATGGATACCACTTTTCTATCTGTGCACCAGTGGGAAACACATGTACCATTTATGTTCATATAGATATATATATATATATATATATATATATATATATATATATATATATATATACACACACACACACACACACACACACACACACACACACACACACACACACACACAAACAGTGGATATAAAAAAAGTTTACACATCCCTGTTAAAATGCCAGGTTTTTCTGATTTAAAAAAATGAGACCACAATAAATAATTTCAAAACTTTTCCCACCTTTAATGTGACCTATGACCTGTACAATTCAATTGAAAAACAAACAAATCTGTTAGGGGAAATATAAAAAGTAAAATACGTACAATACGCTGGTTGCCTAAGTGGGCACACCCTTAAACTAATACTTTATTGTGTGTGCACACCCTTAAACTAATACTTTGTTGAAGCACCTTTTGATTTAATTACAACATTCAGTCTTCTTGGGTAGGAGTCTAGCAGCATAGCACATCTTGACTTGGCAATATTTGCCCACTATTCCTTACAAAAGCTCTTCAAATCTGTCAGATTACGAGAGCAACTCTTGTGTTCAGCCTTCTTCAGGTCACCCCACAGATTTTCTATTAGATTTAGGTCTGGGATCTGGCTGAGCCATTCCAAAACTTTAATTTTCTTCTGGTGAAGCCATTCTTTTATTGATTTGGATGTATGCTTGTGATCATTTTTATGTTGAAAGGTGAAATTCCTCTTTATCTTCATCTTTCTAGCAGACACCTGAAGGTTTTAGGACAAAAGTGACTGGTATTTGGAACTGTTCATAAGTCCCTCCACCCTTGACTAAATCCCCAGTTCCAGTTGAAGAAAAGCAACCTCATAGTATGATATAATTCTGCTACCACCATGCTTGACCATAGAGATGGTGTTCTTTGGTGATGCGAAGTGTTGTTTTTGCGCCAAGCATACCCTTTCAAATTGTGGACAAAAAGTTCAACCTTGGTCTCATCAGACCATAACACATTTTCCCACATTCTGGAGCATTTCTCCCCGGGCCTCCGCTGAAAACAGGATCTGTGGAACCTAGTCGGACTTTCCCGGTTAACAAATGTTAAATAAAAATAAATAAGTAAATGTTTTTGGGAGACCTAATGTATTGTTTTACAAATTTTAGTATGTTTTTCTGTGTAAGAAAAGGCTTCCGTCTCGCAAACTTACCCCATAGTCCAGACATATGGAGAATATGGGAGATTGTTGTCACATGTAGTACACAACCAGTACTTGCCAGAAATTCCTGCATCTCCTTCAGTGTTGCTGTGAGTCTCTTGGTAGACTCCCTAACCAGTTTTTGTCTTGTCTTTTCATCAGTTTCAGAGGGATGCCCAGTTCTTTGCAACATCACTGTTGTCCCATATTTTCTCCACTTTTTTATGACTGTCTTCACTGTGTTCCACGGTATATCCAATGCTGTGGACATTTTTTTGTACCCTTCTCCTGACTGATACCGTTAAGCAATGAGATCCCTTTGATGCTTTGTAAGCTCTCTGTAAACCATGGCTTTTGCTGTAGTAGACAACTGAGTAAATGTCAGGAAAATCCTACTAAGACAGCTGAACGTTATTTGAGGTTAATCAGAGTCTCTTTAATTAATGGTAGGTGTGTACCCAAGAAGACTAAATGTTGTAATTAAATCAAAAGGTGCTTCAACAAAGTGTTAGTTTAAGGGTGTGCACACACAATAAGGTATTAGTTTAAGTTTATTTTTACTGTGCCATCAGGTACAGTAAGCCAGTATCTTGGGGGGAAGATATTACCATTTTGAAGTTTTTCTTATTATACTACGTGTTTTTCTTTGTTTGGAACATTTTGTCATAACTGCTGCTGCTGCTGCAGAAATCAGTTCTTTCCCACTGACAGCTCCACTTAAAGCACTATTCTTTTGCTCATTGAACAATACAAGTTTTCACCTGCACCCACTGTTCATGTGATGTAGCCATTACTGCAAGCAAATACAGTAATTCTCTGAATTGTTATTCAGCATTCATAGGAACAAGTTAACTCGTAAATGTTTATAACGTGACAGTTCTCATTCCTCTGTCAACCTTCACCTTTATTCACAACTATCACATCTGATGCTTCATTTCTGTCATTCAGCCTTTACTTGGACACAGCTTTTGAACATTTCATCTCAGAATTCCTGACTTGGTTCCTGAATTAGTCTTAACCCACCTGTGTCCCTGCTGGACAGGGGAAACAGGTGCTGACTTTCAGGTAACATGGGCAAAATTCTTGGCTAGGCTTACAAGGATCTCTTGGCCAATAGCCTAGTATCAACCTATGAACCTATGAGGGTGTGCACACTTATGCAACCAGCGTATTGTATGTTTTTTATTTTTTATATTTTTTCCCCTAACAGAATTGTTTGTTTTTCAATTGAATTGTACAGGTTATAGGTCACATTAAAGGTGGGAAAAGTTTTGAAATGATTTATTTTGGTCTCAGTTTTTTATATCACAGAAACCTGGCATTTTAACATAGGGGGGGGGTGTAAACATTTTATATCGACTGTATATATATATATATATATATATATATATATATATATATATATATATATATATATATATACACACACACACACACACACACACACACACACACACACACACTGAAAAAAATATTTGTCTTAAGATTCATGAGAAATTGGCTTTATGGTTATCACATCTGATGCTGCATGAACCAGAGCTGCAAAAGTTGCATGCCCTTACTGTCTGAAGGACTGAATTATTAACTCCACTGGAGTAATTATTTCAAATTATGCCATTCTACCTGACTGGCTCTACCAGCAAGCATGCATAGCAAGGCACTTTAGTTTAATATATTAAAAAGCACTCTAGAACACCCTGTCTGATCAAGCCTATATTTTGAATATATCTCCCCATTCCTCATTTAGCTTTACAATCTTTCATTTGATTAGCACACATTGACTCACAAATCATCAATGTTCTTTCTGCACTGAAGCGTTATTACAAAATGTCTATACCCTGTTATTGTAGGCAGACAAGCTCTAGCTATAAATAATTTACTTTCATAGAAAACGATATAGCCTTTGTGTTTTTGCTCTTCGCTCCTGTCAGAATAATATGTGTGCTTCAGTCAGATGACATTACAATCTTAGATTCATTAACCATGCTAACAACAGAGAACATTGCAGCATTACTATATATAAATACAACTGTCTGTCTATCTCTGACAGAATTACATTTCTCCTTATCTCTCTCATTAATAAAATAGTAAATGAAAAGTATTGTCCTCCTCCCTGCTTTAACTAACAATCAGTGAACAAAGTTATTCCCTCAGAAACTAATCCATTTTGCTTTATAGTGTTGGAGAACTAATTTATTGACTTTTTTGTAAAATTATCTGCCTGTTGTCTTTAATTCCTTCACAA
This sequence comes from Protopterus annectens, assembly GCF_019279795.1. Taxonomy (NCBI): domain Eukaryota; kingdom Metazoa; phylum Chordata; order Ceratodontiformes; family Protopteridae; genus Protopterus; species Protopterus annectens. The sequence goes on from NC_056728.1 coordinate 1,548,427,932, forward strand.
ATTTGCACAGGAAGTTCAGAAACACATTCTCATCTGCCTACCTACATCATTTCTCCCCTTTACCCACAAGGGAGCCACATTACATGGTTATTAAATGCACCTTAGATATTATGTTGCCTTAACTTGTTTCTGGGTATCACGTATGCTTCTTGCCAGCATTATATAACATTTACTCAGCTTTGTGTGAGTATTCAAACTCTTTTGCATTACTCTCTTATTGAGTGTTTTAGTTGTGTTATTCTATTATTTTGTTCTGATTTAATGTGTGATTTTTTTTAATTATGTTATATTTATGGCTCTTGCTTACATGACCTTAGTGATGGCTGAAATTGGCTCTTAGATCTGTTCACTTGCATAGTAAGAAAATGTTTTATGATTAGCAAATCTATTGCTGTATGAACCAGGGTCAGAAAAAATACACATTTCTTAGTGCTGATGAATTAAATTAACAATTCTGCTATTCTGCATGCATGGTTCTACAAGCTAGTTTGCACAGTAAGGCCTGTAGTCTAAAATATTATAAAGCAGTCTAGAACTCCCTCCAGTCATGCCAACATTTTGAATGTAACTCCTCAGTCCACAGTTGCCTTTACAATTTAATGTAAATTTTAGAAGATAGAATCCAAACACTTCAACAAAAGTTTTGAGATAATGTTGACAGGGAAGGGAGAGACAATCTATCTTAACTAATCATTTAAGACAATGCTCAAGAACAGAATAGACCATTTTGCACTTTCCCCAGCTGTCATTTTATTATATTTCTCTTGCCTAAGTAGATTAACATCCATCCTGTTCTCTCCACACATAGTGATATGTACCACATCAAACTGTTCCTTTACAGAGCATGCCACTATTCACTGTAGGAGGACTTCTTGAATAGAGATACATTTGCTTGTCATTGTAATACTTCCAGTGTCGCAGAGGTGCATTACACACATATACATGATTGGGGTTCCTCATTGCTTTGGATATATGGCTGTTATTTGCATAAGCAGAAGGAGAGGGAGAGAATCTGACTAAGTGTCACTGGTTCGATGAGATGATATCCCTTGTCACCGCATTCTGTAGCCCTGCCACCAAGCAAACACCTAAAATCTTGCTTGCCTGCATTTATATTGGCTACAATAGCTAAAGTGATAATGCATATACAATTTTTATGGTGTACATCTGTTTGTTGACATACACAAACCAGCCATTTTGCTCGTCACACTTTAAATTAAAGAAGAAGTCTGCATAATCTGTTGATAAAAAGCCTTGCTGAGAAGCTAGACTGTATAACAGAGGAACTGGCATTGTCACTTGTGCTATATTTGTATGTCCTATCCAATGCATAACATCCCAAGTGAAAGTGTTCATCACTGATAAAGCCTGGCTTTAATAACATGCATAATACGCAGACAAATACTAATAAAATGTTCATGTGCATGTCTGCTGTTTGCCACAGCACTATTCATTTCAAGCCATACACATCAAAGGTGATAAAATGACAAAGGTATATACAGTCTATTATACTATTATATAAAAATGAGCTTTACTAAAATAACAACTGAAACAAAAGACACAAGAGCTTAATCATGCCTACATAATTTTTCACATGTAGAAAGTCACTTCTCAGATGTTCTTTTTCACAATTAAAGCTTGCTAGCCTCACTCTATAGGTACAACATTTAAATGCAGCAAACTATCATCTAGTAACAACTTACAAAGCTTAAATAATGAAAATATTTATCAACACTTCTGCTCTCTCAAAGAACTAAAAATGTTATTGCATGATGTAACTGTTTGAATATCTTATCTGTATTTTTAATAATAATAATAATAATAATAATAATAATAATAATAATAATAATAATAACAGTGAATTTGGCAGGTAGTGCAGAAGATTAAGATTATGAGCTGTTAATGAAATGCTTCCCAGGGTTTGATTACCTCAGGTTCCATTTGCCTACTGCCTTATGGTAAACAAGTCATTTAAAAGGAAAGAGCTCCAGGAACATTGAGTTACGCTCATCAGTAGTCTTCTTACTGTGTGCTTATCAACTGCATGTGAATGAAACGCCAGCAGATTTCAGATGGTGATTGTCTCAGCACATCTGTCAAACTGCAGAACTAAAAGGATTGTTGGTTGCTGGTCTTGTGAAATGATTCTCAGAAAACACTACAATTTTTATCTAATATAATGATCTTTGCTGATGTAGGGATATAAAGAATGCAATTGTCTTCCTGGCAACAATATGGACAGAACCCAGAACTAAAAAGGTTTAGCACTGAATGTCATGTTGTCATTGAATGTGCCACAATACCACATAGTTTCTTCATTTTATATATATATATATATATATATATATATATATATATATATATATATATATAGCAATATCTATCTATCTAGTTATCTATCTACCTGTCTGTCTGTCTATCTATATATCTAGCTGTTTGTCTACTTATCTATCTGTTAATCTATCTATCTATCTATCTATCTATCTATCTATCTATCTATCTATCTATCTAACTGCCTATCTACCTATCTATACTGGTCTCTTTGTCCCTTCCTCCAAATGACCATATATTGCTTGGATTAGCTTCCATGCTCCCTATTCTCCATATCCAGGAGAGGCCACTCTGGTGAAAGGAAGGGGAGTAGAGGTTCCACAGGTGGTCATCCAATATCTTCCAAGCAGATGCCATGATGAGCAGGGTGGAAAGGTGAGGTAGAGCTAATGAGTTGTGATATAAGACACAGCATGAAGCTGGCTGCATCTTATGTACTGTTGTACACACTACAACATTTTCAACATTTTACTAGTTACTGTCCCCACTTTCTGCTGACTTCACCTTGGGACATTGGCTCATGAAATGATTAGTAGGTGGCTGAGAATGTGTCTGTCCTGGACACTAGAGTGAACATGCCTCCTCAGATCCCCCCTTTACACACACACACACATACACACACACACACACACACACACACACACACACACACACACACACACACACACACACAGCCTGACAGTTGTTAGAATTCCTTACCTCCACCATGCAAGCTTTGTCAGATGATGAAGCATCTGACTGAACTCATGCAGCCTGGGCCATAGTCAAACCTTCATCTTGCTATGCCACTGGGACAGTGTACAATAGGCTCATGATATCTCAGTTATTATCATTATTTTACACATCTCTTTTAAAGATATTTGTATAGAGCTATGTATTGAACAATGCCATAAAAATGACTGCTAGGCTGGAGAAACTTTATATGACTAGATGTTTAAACATTTCTTCCAACATATGATGTCATGCCTGAATGACAGAATCAGAGATCTTTTGAGGTCAGTGATGATGCATCCTTGATTCCTATGTATTATAAACTGTTGGTATTCCTTCAAAATTGAAGATAAAGCTCACAAGTCTAACTTCTTTAGTGCTTTAGTGATAATTGCATGCTTCTTTTATCTAATTGTGCATAATTCTGGAATTATGTAAACTACTTTATCATCAGATGTAATAGTGATATGCTTAAAGGTCTTCTCAATGGCTTCCAGAATATGATCCTAAACCCTTCACATATGTTCATAGGTTGTTGTTTGTCTTTTGGCTTTTCCCGGTAAGCGGTCACCACAGCGGAATTCTGGTCCGCTAATGATTGGCAGTAGATTTTTACAAAACGCCGAGGTGCCAGCTCGACGCCCAACCTTCAACGAAGGCACGCCCATTTACGCATGCATGTCTTTTGAATGCTAGCCAACCGCAGGGGGACATGCAGACTCCACACAGAAGGCACTCCCAAGCCCAGCCGAGAATTGAACGGGAGAACCTCTTGCTGTGAGGTAACAATGCTACCACTGTACCACTGCGGCATACATCTCATAGGTTCATAGGTAATCGATTTAAATATTTCCAGTGTTACATCTGTACCAGGTAATCTGGTCATCACATTACACTATCATACAATCGAATGCCATTAAATCTTTATCCAGGCAACATACTCTTATCCCATATATTGTCTTCATTTTTGTATATAATTTACCATTAAATGTCTTTCATTCTTAATTCAGGTGCACCCCTGCTGGATTTACATGGATCTACTTTTAACATATGTATTTAAACTGGTATTCTCTGCTGACAACTTCACTGTTCAGTATTAGAAAGTAAACCTTGTTTCTTTCCTAAACATTACAATATCAGTGTAATGTCTTCTCACATTGTCTCTTTACAAACGGCTTGATTTAGACATTACACACTACATGTGCTCACATCTCTAATGACAAGTAATGATACTCTCAAAATGAATTCATGTCTGTACACTTGATTGTAATACTTCTCTGCACCATCACTCACAACTCAGATAAAATACTCTTTCTCTATAGATTTTGCAAAGTCATTTTAAATCTATCTTCCAGATTATATTGGCACTCAGTATGTCTTGACTTGATTCTGTCTCTGTGTCTTGGCTCTCCATCTAACACCAAAATAAGTGATTATCTCAAGATTCTGCATAAAACCTCACTCTCTCCCCATTCATTCTATCCCCTCTCTCTCTCTGTCTTGCTCACAAAAATACTTTCTGGAATAATCATGTTGCACTAATAATGACTTGATTATGCAGAAACCTGAAGATACCATGGACTGTGACAGGGTCCACCATTAAACATTTTAGACTCATTTTCCTAAATCTTAAAGGAACAATTAATTCCATTTTTTGATATTATCTTTAGTACATCATGGAAATACATACATAAATGACATACAGATATTTCAGGCTTGGGAAATAATGCCCTTTTAGCATGCCAATATACCAAAACAGTTATTCCCATAATAAGTGTCCAGGTTGATCTTAAAAAAAATATCTAAACTAGTGCTTGATTTAATAGATTCATAGATTCATAGGTAGTTACTAGGCTAATGACCCAGGAGGCCTTTCTAGGCCTAGCTAAGTTTTCCCAAAAGAATAATGATGTCCTGCATCCAAATAGGACATTCAAGTCCTGGCATTTATAACCTACCTCTGTCCGTAAGGGACATAGGCTCCATGCCCTGTGTAAATTTCTTATTCCCCATCCAGTAGTCTAAGTTGCACTTAAATTGGGTAATAGATAAACTCAGCTTCACATGGACGAGATGCCTGTTCTATAAGAGGAGCAGCCTCTGGTTCACATAACTGTGTCTTCAGCTAAAGCTCTACTTGGATCACCCCAAATGAGATTGAAACCCACAATCCCTGGCTTAGGAGGCCAGCGCCTTATCCATTAGGCCACAGGTAGTCTATTTCCGACATCACCTACTGTTTGAGGGAACCAATTAGCACACATCTCATTCCTGTAGAATTTTCTACATAGGTAGTCTGATGATGCTGTACTATTTTTATAACCCCAAAAATTCCCAGAAGTAGTTGACTGTAAATACCCTATATATCTGAATTAGATCTCCTCTTAAATATATATATATATATATGAGCCATTTTACAAATTCAGATATTTCAGTCTTTCATAACAACTTAAATTTTTACATTCTTGGATACCCATGGTATATTTATGTTGTACACTTTCCTGTTTATTTGTGCTTGTTTTCTTATAAGATTCCCATACTGATATTCCATAATCAAGTTTGGGTCTGATGTAACCAACAAACATTGATTTCATAATTTCTGATTCCCTATACTTTTTATATTTTTTATACTATCTATAGTTCTATTACTACCATTGGCCAGTTGATTAGGAAAACTCAAAGGTGGATTTACCCATTTACCTAGGTCCTGAAATGAAGCAGCAGTTTCAATCACTGTGTGCTATATTAAATGTTCACCCTTCAATTTAGGTTGCCAAGTATTATATGCTTATTTTTTGATGCATTTATTAATTTATTATTCTCCTGTGCCCAAATGGTCAATTTATTCAAGTTCTCTTGCAGACATGCCCTATCTATAACATGTGACCAGTGTATCCATTTTCAAGTAATTCACATACAGTTGGTAAACACCTCATATGAAAAGCTAGATCTGAAAGATTTAATCTAAACAAATATGTGCCCAGGCCAGGGCCATGTGTGACACCCTAATTATAACCTTGAATTTCACCTGTCTAGTTGCTGTATTACACTTGTCATATCCTATTTTAAACCATGCAGCTACCCAGCTTATCGAGAGTACATCAATACCTAGTTGTTCAACTTATTGATTAGTTTTCCATGTAACTATCAAATGCTGAAGTTAAATCTATGTAAATTATATCACAACACAAGTTTCATTCATAGCTGCTATTATATTGTTATAGAATATCATGTTACAGGTAGTAACACATTTATTTTCAACATATGCATTTTGATATAAGGTTTCAAGTCCCATCCTTTAGAACTTGACAATGATTTAGCCAATATAACCTACTCCATTATTTTTCTACAACAGGAAAGTATACTTATCAGTCTGTATGTCTCAAGTTTGTCCTAATTCACTTTCCTTCAAAGATAGGTTAAACAAGTGCACGTTTCCATCTTGAGGAATCACCCCATATTTATGCGACCTAGTGAGTAACAAATATAATGGTGCTGTAAGTTCATGATGAAGTGATCTCAGGTCATTATTACTTGCTCTGTCTCCTCCTTATGCATTGTTTGGGTCTAGTCTCTGTAGCTCTTTCTCTAATATTATCTGATTTGATTTCAGCATCAGAGGTTACCTGGATGTTACTAGGATAATTTATTACCCACTTTGTGTAGCCAAACTGTTTTGCATAAGATTTTGTAAATATATCTATAGTCTTTTGGGTCTGAGAATAAATTTTAGAATCAACACTCATTTTATCAATTTGTACTTCTTTACTTCTATGCCATCTTATGTGTTTATAAAATGTTTTCTTCTTATGCTCAATGTCTTTATATAGCATACATCATGACAGAAGTAGATCAACAATTAAAAAAGATTGCTGGGTGCACAAGACCCAGGATAAAATGTGCCCAATCCTGGCAGGCACATTGGTGCCAGCACTGGAAAAGGCAACAGTGTAGAATCCTCAAAATACAGAAACATTCCTACAATGGGGCCAGACCTGGCCCTGGGGGAGGATGGTCCCCCTGTTGTAGAAGAAAGTAGCAGTCCACAAAAATCGCAAAAACTGATAGGTCAAAGAAGAGCCATAAAGATGATAGAGTGGACTATTGAGGATAAGAAAGAAATTATGTATTGTTGCTATTATGCAAAAAGCCCAGAGTTTCCAGGCACACAATATATAAAATGATTCAGAGAAATTAGAGGAAAGAAAATTACTTCAACAAGAAAAACTGTCAGAATCTTCAAAAAAAATGTATTAATTAATACAACAGATTAGTGAAATACTGTATAAAGATCAAGAAACATTGATCTGTTTGGAAAAAGAAGCATCCGATGAAGTGAGAAAATATAAACAACAAAACCTAGAGATGTTTGAAAAGTATAAAAAAGAAATATGGACATGGGAAAGAAAGTGAGATTTTATATGGTGCAATATTTATGTAAAGGAAAAAGCCAAATTAATGAATGTAAAGAAGGCAGCCCCAAAGATATTTGAAGAGAAATACAGACAAAGGCATCCAGGTATAGAACATTTCACAATAAAGAAAATAATATCACAAAGTGGGAATGTAGAAAAGAAGATTAGTAAAGCAAAATTTAAAAAAAATAGAAGAAGTTATGGAGTACCTGTGAAGTGAAGGATTTGGTGTAGAAGGTCAAACACAGGTTACATCACAGCAAAATGGAGTGAGTCCACAAAGTAAAGAGAAACAGGAAGCTGAGGAAACATCTGAAGAAGAAATATGGACATGAAAAAGAAAAAGAGATTTAATATGGTATAATATTTATGCAAAAAAAAGAAAGCAAAACTAACCAATACAAAAAGAGTAGCACCAAAGATATTTGAAGGGAAATACAGGCAAAATAATCCAGATATGGAAAACTTTACAATACAAAAAAATAAGAAGATAAACAGGAAAAGTAGAAATAGAGATTAGTAATGGAGAAGCTAAAGAAATAGAAACTGAGATTATGGAGTATTTGCGAAGTAAAGGATACAGTGTGGAAAATCTAATTCAGAAATCACTACAACAGGATAGAGAAATGGATATCCAAATTAAGGGGAGCCAGTTGAACAGGAAGCAATTGGTCAGGTACCATATGAAGATATTTTGGAGTCATCAACAGGAAACCAGTATAATCATTCACTTGCAGCTAGACAGCAAGGAAAGGAACAGGAAACTGTGGAAACTCTGATGCAGTTAATGTTGAGGAGTGATAGGCCAGTGAGTTCCCATATGACAGAGCAACGGATGGCCCAGGATGAAATTGAAAAAAATGTGCCACAGGAAGATGCTATAGAACTCTCTATAGATTGTCCATGGGAAATGGAAAATAAAAAATTTATATTAAGATCAATGAAAGAAATAGACTGCAGAAGGTCAATAAAATCCCAAAAGTTAGAAGTTTGATAAAACAAATGAACACATTAATTAGGACTGTCCATAGAAATACATGCAATATAACAGAAGTAAACAGAATATATTACTGTGCAGCTAAATTAATAACTGATAAAGTTCTACCACAACAACACAGGGTAGTGAGGGAAAGGAAGGGGAGAAATCGAATACCATCATAGGAATATCGAATAGAGAAAACTATAAAGCAGTTAAGACAAGAAGTGTCACTGTTATAAGACTATAGAAGAGGGAACAGATCAACAAAAATCCTAAGAAAGATATATGTAATAAAAGCAGTGGGCAATATTAGAACAACCGGGATCTATCATGCACTATCACAAATAAACTAAAAATTTCAACACAGGCGGAAGAACCTAGAAGATACACAGATAAATATAGAGGAAAAGTACTAAATAAGCAATTTATTGATTACCCAAAGAAAGTTTATAGAGAACTGGGAAATAAGGTAAAAGGAATTGAAAGACTGCCAAAAAAGATGTAATAGATACATTTTGGAGAAGTATCTATGAAGATCCTGTGGAACATAATAAAGATGCTAAATGAACAGATGAAGTAAAACAAAGAAAAGTTTAAAGGTACATATATGAAATGGGGTGAAGAAATAGAAAGATTGAAACAAAGTTAAGAAAAGCCTCTAACTGGAAAACCCCAGGCCCAGATGCAGTACCTAACTTTTGGTTAAAAGTATTAACACCTTTACATGAAGATTTAGCCATGAGTAAGAACTATTTATATGTGCACCCCGAGCAGACACCAACCTGGCTAACAACAGGAAAAACAATGCTCCAACTTAAGAGTGACCTTGCAAGCTACCCTAAAAATTATAGACCAATAACTTGCCTTCCAACAACATATAAACTATACATGGGAATTGATGCTGACAGAAAATATAGTCATTTAGAAGAAAACTCAATTATGGCAGTAGAACAAATGGGCAATAAAAAAGTCATACGGAACAAAGGATCATTTGTTGTTAAATAAAGTTATGGAGAACTGTAAAAAGGGAAGAATCTAAGTATGGCATGGATTGTCTATACAAAAGCATTTGATAGTATCCAACATAAAAGAGTGCTTAAAATGTACAGGATACACCCTCCACTGACTGATTACATTACAGTCACCATGAAACAGTGGCAGACCACTTTGCAATTAAACCATGATAAAGGACAAATTATTATTCCAGGGATAAAAATTCAAAGGGGGATATTCCAGGGTGACTTTCTGTCACCGCTGCTATTCTGCCTTTCCCTTTACCTATTACCCTGCCCACTTAACAGATTAAGTCATGGATATAATTTGCCTCCTTGAAAACAACAAAGTGTAAAGACTTCTCATCTTCTCTTTGTTGATTTAAAACAGTATAGCTCATCAGACGAGGAACTGAAAGCACAAATGCAAGTTATCAAAACTTTTTCAGGTGATATAAGAATGTCATTTTTTTCTTCATAAATGTGCAAAAGCAACCTTTAAAGCAGGAAAACTGCAGCACCAGGAAAATATTAGTTTGGGACAAGAATGTGATATAAAAGAACTTGAACAAGAGGAAGTGCATAAATATTTGGAAATTGGTGAAGTATCAACAATAAAACATGAACAAATGCAAATAAAACATAGTAAGGAATACTTTAAAAGACTTAAATTAATCCTGAAAACAGCATTGACATCTAGGAACAAAATGCAAGCCATAAACCAGTTTGCTCTTCCTGTCCTAATTTCCAGTTTTGGAATGATTCACAGCCCCCAAAACGTGTTGGATAGATTAGACAGGAAAACATGTATAAATCTGCAATTGTGGGACTCTACACATATTTATTAACCTCACAAGACCCAAATGTAGTGAAAGTTTTGAAACATGAGAAGAATAAATCTAAGGTGACTTATGTGCTTAATCCAGGTGAAGCATATCGGTGTCAAGCAGGAAAGGAAATCAAACGAGAAGTAGATAAAAATCAGGCAGCAACTGAATGTGCCAAATACAAAATAAAGATTATAAGCTGAAGGCCAGATGAGAAGGCAAAAAATGTGGAAAATGCATATAGTTTCGAGTGTAGAAAACTTCTGGAAGAACCTCATGTTGCCAGGAATGAATGCAGGAATGGTTAAGGAGAGGCGAATCCAAACCAAGAGAAGGAAGGTAAAGATTGGCAGCTCAAGATAGTAGGCTATGTACATGCTGGTTTACAAATTCCATTGAACATGTGAGAGAAACAGACAAATGTAGGTTTTGTAAAACCGGACTGGAAAAAGTCAGACACCTTATCGCCATACCTCCCAACCATACTGAATTATTCAGTTTTTACCGAGTTTTGGGGTCCAAATAATGGGGTGCCATGATTCCCGAGTGGCCCTCTTAATTTTCGAATTTCCCGGCTTCATTTTAAAATTTTTTTTCTGCTTTTTTTTAGAGTGATGCCGTCGCACTGAGGCGTGCACGGTGATGTCAACTATGTGAGCAGCCTGCCAGCCTGTCAGATTTCAGCTGAGGAGGCAGGGCTGCTCTTGGGAGTTTGATTGACTGAAAATATAGTATAAGTAACCAGGCAACTAGTTGAGTTAAGGAACTAGTGAAGTCATCATCATTCAACACTATTCAACAGTACAAACAAGTTGACATACAAACAAGCACACCAGGCCATGTTACCCCACATACAAGAGAAAATACATTTGCATACAATAGCAGTACACACAGTTTTACATTACACACACACTCATAGAAGAATTCCTGTGACTCATCCCATCCCTTTCCAAATAAAATGCATTAAAATAAAATCATTTTAATTTCACCCCAGCTGCCAGCTCATCTTAGAGTCGAGAATAGATCATTATAATAATATTAATATAATTATTAAACAGCACAGCAATAGCATAATTTAGGACTCTTTAAGGCAAAAAGCAGGCAGCGAGCGCACCTATGCAATAACATGCATTCTGGAAGAATTGCCACTACTAGGTAGAAATGGATTTGCATTTGCACCCCATCCCCAACCCCAATGCTAATATTGCTAATACATTTTATGCCGCATGCTCACTGGCAAACTGACATGACATCGGACTCTCGGTCATTCATTGTAAACCTCTTTTTTTAGCCAGAAAATTTCAGCTCCTCATGCCTCCTTCCTTAAATCCTTTGCTTTGACCTTGTACACAGACAAGATAAATAAATAATTGTAAATTAATATAGCATTAGCAGCTGCAGCTGCAGACAGTAGATCCTAGCTAAATGGCAAGAACTGCTGCTGCTGCATAATGTACAGACGAGATGGACCGGCACCCAGTCAATGTCCGTAACTCCTCCGTTCCTCTGTATACTATAAACTTAAAGGCTTCAATGCCAAATGAGAAATTAGATCATCTATGTTGCTTTGCCAAAATTGCTGTTTGCCCTCTCAACTTCTCAAGACATAAAAGACTAAGAGTAAGGATGGGGAATTGGGAAGGAAGACATGATGAGTTATACATTGACTTCTTCTTCTTTTCTTGGCCAGGTTTGCTTTGTTTATTTACATTTTAGCAGCAGCAGTGAATGTGCTGGACAGCCTGGATTCGTCACTCATCACACGTCTCACACGCTGCAACCTGCTGCTGTAGAGAATAAAGAGAGAGGAGTGGGCTAACTCAGGACAGACAAGGAGACAGTAATAGAAGCCTGTGAGAGTGAGCAAAGAGCAATGAGCAAGCACCAGACCAGTCCAGCATTGAAATTTGAAGATTTCAAGCAGGCAAGTGGGCCAGCAGCACAGCTGATAACAGACAGAGTCTCAGAGAAGACAGTACGTTCTGTTTTTTTTTAAACTTAAAATAAGTATTTTTTTGTTTTGTTTGTTGCTTGGCTTGCAAATTGCAGTTACACCATATAAAGCTTACTTGGCACTTGCTAGCTAGCTACTACATGATTCATTGACCTGGGGAAGTTGGCAAACTTGGCAGCCAGTGGCACTTGGCTTGCTTGCTTGCATAAAGTGAAGGAGAAGGCACTGGGAAAACACAAGTCTAACGGACTCGGAGCTGTGTGGTCGTGGTGTAAATAAAATAATCTGATTCCTGGTCTAAGAAAGTTATCGGTCATCATGAAAAAAATGATTTCTTCTGCTGCAGCTGCTGCTTCTTCCCCCGGCTCCTCCTGCATGCTCTCCAAAACCAGCAGATAAATAAAAAAAAGATAAGAAATAAATTGAAAAAGTTGTCTTGTTGTATGTTTTTTTTTTCTTAAGTTTTTTTGAGTCATGATAACTCAGTCAAGTACTGCAGATATATTTATACCTCAGGAGGAGGAACATTGAAGGTTGAATGTAGTTGTACAGTTACAGTATGTATCTGACTTTCATTTTATCCATAATTCTGAAGTAGCAAACATGATTATCAAGTTATTGAATGGATAAACTGTTTTTTTAACATGCTCCCTATTTTCAGTAAGGTTATTTCCAGAAGAGATAGTTACATTTTACAATCTATGTTGCATTGTACTGAAAAGGTATAGTTGAGGGCCAGGATTAAACTCTGTGTAGGTACACAGGAGGAGAGTAGAAATACAATGTTTGTTATTGTTAGAGCTGTGATGAGACTCATAGTGAATCTGAGGACTTTTATGAGCCTGAGGGACATTTTTTGTTTTTGATTTGTTGGAAGAATTGTTTAGGGGTTATGATATAGCAGTATAGCTGTTGGTTTATGTTGGAGTGCAAAGTAGAGGTAAGACAGATAGAGTGGGACAGGGCTAAAACTAGTGAAAGGGGATATATCTGCAGACTATTTTAATTTTATACAAGTTCAAAGTTTTGTGTTAATTAATAATATATATAAATAATTTGCTGTTCTGGTTTATATTTTGTGTTATTTAAAGAAGGTTGAATTCAAGCGCAGCCTCACTCAGTGTTGTTTTGCTAAAAGAATATTGTATTTTAGTTTTGCACAAGTTCAAATATTAATATAAATAAAACACTCTTGTTGTTCTTCTTTTTAATTTGTGTTTCATGATCATATTTTGGTTGCATGTTCCTCAGTTTGCGTTTACAAGTTGGTATCCCACAATTCCACTGGAGTGGGCAGGGTTACATAATTATGTATGCACATTTTATGTTAATCAGCACACTGATTTGTACCTATTTTTCATGAGCTTTGTCCAGATTTTTGATGCTTCCAGGTTGAGAGGTATACTTATTGCTAGTTCTGACATATCAATGGCAGAAGGACTGTATACTGAAAGGCATAATAATGTGGCAAGACTGTTGCACTGGGGATTGTGCAAACATTATGGTTTTAAATTGGTTGAAAAACACTGGAAACATGAGCCACAAAGCATCAGAGAAAATGATGAAGTTTACATCACATGACATCACCCATTACCAACAGTTCAGAAGATAGATGCTAGAAAACCAGATATAGTGGTCCATGAAAAGAACACAAAAGTAACATTGATCATTGAAATTGCCACACCCAATGATTACAGTGCCTTGTGTACAGAGAGACACAAGGTCATAAAATATCAGGATCTGCAGGCAGAAACTAGAGCAATGTTGAAGAAGGATACCCAGATTGTTCCAATATTAGTAGGAGCAATGGGTCTAATAAAAAGAATCTACAGTTGTATTTAGATATGTTGCCAGTACATGTAACTCCATATGAACTGCAGAAGGAGTCATTACTGGGCACATTCCAGGTGCTGCGAAGAGCACTTCTGGCTGACATCAAAGATTGAAACAATACTTATTTCACGAACTTTAATCATACTTTGATGTAGGAATGGGGTCCATTCCTGTCATGGTATTAGAAACCCAAAAGACTTGGAGAAATTAAAAAAAAAATAGAAGCTATTCAACACGCTATAAAGCAATCGTGTAGACTCAGTGCTGGCTTTCCCTGCAAATTCCAAAACATATTAGAATACAGTCATGGAAAGGAGTCTACACAGAAGCAATGCTAGGTGCTGCTGTTGCTTTAATTCATGGGTATGTGCAACAGGCTGAAGTCTATACTTCTGCTACTAATAGACTTAGTCCAAGAAGTGTATTCAGACCACAAGTAACTTATCACAACCTACATGATGTCAAAATTGTAGAGTGCTACAGGGTGGATATAGACACACTACAGGAACTCTAAAACCTCTGTCATCCTCAACTCAGAGTCCGGGCAAACTGAGGGAAACCCATCCCAGTAGAGACAAAGGTATGTATAGCACTTAGAATCATAGCTACAGGTACCTTTCAGAGACCAACAGAGGACATGCTGGTGGTGTCACAAGCATCAGTATCCAGGATCCTTCATCAATTCTTGAATGCTATACTCCAACATGCTAGTGACCACATATATTTTCTCTATACACCTGAGGGTAGGGCCAGAAATATGCAGGAGTTCTACCATGTAGCACATTACCCTGAAGTACTGGGTGCCATAGATTGCACACATGTAGAAATTAAGGCACCACCCAGAGAACAGGGAAGGGTCTGAATAAATAGAAAGGGCTTCCACTGTATTAACTGCCAAGTATAATGCCTCCACAAAGGGGGGGTGACTACAGACCCTGGGAAATACCGCCCCATTAGCCTGATGAGTCTGATATATAAGGCTATGGAACGCATCATCATGAACCTTATAAATCTCCAAACTCTGGACCCCACGCAGTTTGCGTTTATGAAAGGTAGGTCATGCCTGCTCAATCTGCTAGACTTCTTCGAGTCTGTCACCAGAGCTGTGGATGAGGACAAGGTAGTTCACACAGCCTACCTAGATTTTGTCAAGGCCTTCAACACCATCCTTCACTCAGGAATCTTAGCTAGACTCACTAAAGTAGGCATAAATCCCTATGTCATAAGATGGGTTGCCAACTGGCTTACTGATAAAACCCACACTGTGAAAGTAGCAGACTCCAAATCTGACTACCAGCCAGTTACTAGTGGTGTCCCACAGGGATCGATCCTAGGTCCTTCCCTGTTTGGCATCTACATCTCAGAAGTTCAAGCCCACACAAAGGGACTTTGCCTGACTAAGTTCGCTGATGATTGCAAACTGGGAGCCATTCTTGATTCTCCAACTGATGTAGACATTCTACAAAAAGGCCTCACTGACACCAATGACTGGTGCCGGAACAATGGCCTTAAGCTCAATGCCAAAAAGTGCATTGTCATTCCCTTTGGGAAAAATTTGGTGCCCATGAACTACCACATAGGCGGTTGTCCACTAAACACCGAAGGTGTGATAAGATACCTGGGGACATAGGTTGACAGCAACCTCTCCTTTGATAACCACATTGTCACTGTAGTCAGAAAGTCCTTCTATGTGGCACATCTCATGACAAAAGGTTTCTTATCCAGGAAGAAAGAGGTCATAATCCCTCTCTACTCATCCATCATTAGAATTATTATGGAATACAACGCCTCATTTGGTATGTACCTCACTAGACACCTACAACAAATAGAAAGGCCACAAAAATACCTCACTAAGAGGATCTTAGGCCTTAGACACATGCCTTATACGGACAGACTCAAAAAACTCCAGCTATACTCTCTCTCTTATCGCCTACTTAGAGGCGATCTCTGCTTGACCTACAAAGCCATGTCTGACCCAGACCCAGCTGTTAGATATGCTATACCTAAAGAAATCCCAATCCCTCCATGCCACACAGTCCAGGGACCTTAACCTCATAACCACAATAAACAGAACATGCTGGAGGGACAGGTTCCTAACCCAGAGGCTTCCCATACTCTGGAACAAACTTCCCATTCACATTAAGCAGAGCACTTCATTGGCCCTCTTTAAGAGAAATCTTGATGAGTGGATGGGCAATAGGAAGTTCACTCCAGGGATCACTTCAGTAGCTTTGCTTGACAGGGGCACTGGGAACTAACTTTGGGCGGCATGATCACAGGAAATCTTCTTGGGCGAGGGTTATATAGGTCTTGGACATTAGCCTATTAAACACCCATGAACCTATAAACCTAAGAGAATCATCTTGAACATGTGTGTTGGCAACATAGGCAGTTACCACAACTCACATATCTGGCACCCCCCCCAAATTTATCAAATGTTCACAGGGGTATCCTACAGGGTCATTTACTGGAGAATGCAGGTTATGCAGTAGAAACATAGCTGAAAACACCCATCAAAAATGCACACACTCCTGCTGATGAAGATGAACGCCATAATGAGGCACATGCTCAAACCAGAAATATCATAAATAGTATGTTTGGGTTACTGAAGTCACATTTCCGGTGTCTAGATACATCTGGTGAAGCCCTCCTGTACAATCCATGGGCATGTACTAAAATATTCACAGAATGTGGCATGCTACACAACATCAAAGGTACAATTACCAGTTCAACATCAGAAATGCAGATATAATAAGCACTAAGTCAGCTATACACCTTGAACATCAGACACAAAGCTTATGTATCCTTGAATCCAAAAGATACAAAACAGGGATATGGCACAGTTATCATCACTTGCACAGGGTTTTCTTTGGGTGGGGGGGCAGGAAGCCTAGGCTGATACAAAAGGTCAGTGAGTGTGCGTGAGTAAGAAAGGGAAGCAGGAAGACATCTGGATAAAGCAACAGATGGCCAGTGAGACAAAATGAGTTTTAAGCTGCACAGCTGAACCGTGTAACTGTTGTAAGTGTGTCTGTATGGGTCCACCAGGCAAAACTGGTGTGTGAGTGCCTGCATTAACACAGCCAAGCTCTGTTCTAGCTCTACGTCTTGGTATGTCAAACAGGTGTGAACCATGTTTAGTAGAGGTGTTAGCTCATAGTTGTCGTCCCTGACCATGAGAACTGGCTCTGCCAGGAGTTGCAGTCCACGCCCACAGTCAGATGCACCACTGCTACTTTTATGAAACTGATGTCTGCTGGATTAACTCCCCTCACTAGGCTGCCCAGGACCACTACCTCATGGTCTGCCATGTCTGGGTGTGGACAGCCAATCCACTGATGGAGCAGTGATAGCACAGCCACTATGGGAACATGACCGGGCATGGCCACATTGGATAACAGCAGACGATGTGGCTGGTGTACATCCATGAGAATACCGGTCCTCCTCCCAGCAGACATTCCATCACAGACACAGCTTGTTCCAATGTGTCATTTATTTATTTATTTATTTATTTATTTATTTCAGTTTGATTACCGGGGAAGTCCACTGGGCCACGAAGTACCCATTTTCAGTGGAGGCCCGGGGAGAAAAGCTCCAAAGGCAGTACAATCAAGGTTACAAAATGAAAGATAAAAATATAATAAAAGTACAATAGAAGTGTATCGTATTAATTATACATAGCAAGAACAGTGCAACAAACTAAAATAACGATTTAAAGTTCTAAAAATGTTCTAAAAACAATCTAAAAGATTCTAAAGAAAAAATGTTCTAAAAATGATCTAGAATTTTTTTTTTTTTTTTTTTTGTGCAATTTTTTCCTCTGTACAGTCAACTGAGAGGTAGCTTAGACATTTTGGGAGTTAGAAATGAAATCAGAGAGCAGATATGAGAGAGGGTAATTTATGTAGGGTGAAAGCAAGAACATTTCCATTTGGATGATAGGTATGAGTGGAGTTGGGTCTTGAAAAATTCCGTGTTAGGTATAGTCCTAAGTGAAGGAGGCAGAGAGTTCCATTTTTTGCCAAGAGAGTAGGATAGTAGTAGCTGGCCAGCAGAATGTTTTGGTCTGTGAATTGAGATTAGGTTTTGGTGTTCTGATCTCAATGATTGGCTAGGGATGTAAGGGGGAAGGATGTTGGATAAAGCAGGGCATTTTTCAGGGTAGAATATTAATTTATGAGCAATTATTAGTTGGAGATAGTTGAGGTGGTTAGGGAGCTCTAACCAGTTTAGAGATTGAAGGGTAAGGCAATGGTGGGTTGAGGTTTTGGATTTAGTGGCGAATTTAGAGATTTTATTATAGCAAGCTTCAAGTTTAGAGGTGAGGGATGCAGATAGATTAGTTAGTAGAGGGGCACCATAAAGGAGAGAGGGAAGGAGGTAGGAGATAGCTAAGGTGTGCCTAGTGGAGTTTGAAAGAAATTGGTTGTTCCTGTAGAGCATGCCTAACTTTTGGTGGTTTTTTTTATGTTTTGTTGTATGTGGAGATCAAATTTGAGGTGCTCATCAATGGTAATGCCAAGGAGTTCTGAGGAAGGGACTACTTCTATGGGAGTATTGGTTTGGCTTAGGATGTTGAAAGTGTTTTTGTCAAAGGAGGAAGCCTTGGTAGGGGAAAAAATTAGTATTTTAGATTTGTTGGAGTTGAGGGAAAGATGGTTATTGTGCATTCAGTTTTCTGTAGTGGAAAAAGCTTTTTGTGTTTTGGACAGAAGTTCGGAAAAATTGGGGGCAGGGCAAACTAAGGTAGAGTCATCAGCGTATTGGATGACTGTAGTGTCAGGGAGGGCAGAGTGAAGGTTATTTATGAATATGTTGAAGAGTATGGAACCGAGGATGGAACCCTGAGGAACTCCGGTAGGAGTAGATAAGAAGGAAGAGGTACAGTCCTTCCATCTGACAGCTTGAGATCTATCAGAAAGGTAACTGGAGAACCAGGAAAGAGTATCTGGGGAGAGATTAAGGTAGGAGAGATGAGAGAGAAGGTGTGTATGGGATATGGTGTCAAAGGCTTTTGAAAGCTCTAATAGAACAGTGGATACAAGTAAACCAGAATTGCGGGCTTGATTAACTGTTTCTAAGAAGGAGAGTAGGGCAGTTATGGCGCTGTGGCCAGGGCGGAAGCCATGTTGGGTGGGAGTAAGTAGCTGATTATGCATTAAGTAGGGTAAAAGTTGGTGGTGGACGCATTTTTCTAGAATTTTAGATAAGGGAGAGAGTAGGGCTATGGGGCGGAAGTTAGAAATAGAGGTATTTTTACCTCCTTTGTGAAGTGGTAGAATGTAGGCAGAATGCCAGAGTTTGGGTACATATGACTCTTTTAAGGATCGGTTGATCAGGATGCTTATAGGGAGAGCAATCCCTTTGGCTGTGTGTTTGAGGAAGGAGGGTGGAATGTTGTCAGGGGCATTAGAGCATGGCTTTAGTTTAGATAGCAGATTTTTATAAACATTGTGGAGACTGGTTTGAGATGGAACATAAAGGGGCTGTTATTTGGAGAGTCTAGGAAATTGGATGTACTGTTGTTGGGAAATGTTTTGGTTAGCTTAGTTATAGAATCAGTAAAGAAAGTGTTGAAGTGAGAACTTAGTTCTTTGTTGGATAAATTGGGGTCAGGGCAGGGGTTACTTCTTGACCCAGGATGGAGAAGAGAGTTAACAGATTTCCAGTAAAGTTTAGGGTTGTTATTATTATTGGTCTGAAATTTATTGTAGTAGTTTTTTTTGTCTGTGGAAATTATTTTTTTTACCTGGTTGCGGAGATGGGTATAATGGAGCTTAGCAGAAGGAAGTTTAGTTTTCTGAAAAAGCTTCCAGGATTTGTCTCTAAGATGCATGGTATGTTTAGTCTCTTTGGTCAGCCAAGGAGGAGAATTGGCTTCGATTCGTTTGTATCTTAGGGGGGCTAGGGAGTTAAGAGTATTGAGGAAGAAAGAGTTGAAATGCTCAACAGCATTGTCAAGGGAGAGAGTGTTAAGGAATTGCCAATTAATTTGCTTGAAAATGTTGGAGAAATATGTGGGGTTGAAGTTGCTAAGGTTACAAGTTTGGATGTAGTTATGCTTGTACTGGGAGGTGTTGGCTGAGCGATGAATGAAAGCAGGGAGATGGTCACTAAAGGAGTCAGGGATAGTGCCAGAGAGAGAGAGTTTGTTTGGGTTGGAAACTAAAATCCAGTCTATGATAGAACCTGGGGGGTGGGTTTTGTTAGGTCGGGTTGTGGAGTGGATTACTTGGGAGAAGTTGAAGAGATTGATGTCTAAGGAGGAGGAAGGGGTGGTGATTTTGTTCCAGCCAATGTTGACGTCACCCAGAATAAAGGTTTCATATTTTATTTCAGATGAGGCCCAGTGGAGAATATTCTCAAGAGTGGAGATATTATCACCTGGGGAGATGTATAAGGAGATGAAGCAGATATTTTTGTGTTTATTGAGTCGTAGGAGACTTGAGGTTAATTCAGTATTTTTGAATTGAGGGATTGGGATTTGGAGGGGGATAATGGAGAGAAGGTTAGAGTAGATGATGGCAGATCCACCACCTTTTTTGTTTAGTCGGTCAGTCCTGAGGATATTGAAGCCAGGAGGTAGGACTTCTGAATCAGAGATATGAGGTTTTAGCCAGATTTCGGAGATGGCTAATATGTCTGGTTGGTTGTGACTGATCCAAGCGTGGACATGGTGAATTTTGTTGTTAAGGCTCTGGGCATTGATAGTGAAGATCTTGAGGGTGTTTAGAGAGGAAGTTGGTGAAGAAGGAGGCTTAGGTGAGGAAATGTTGGTGGGGGAAGGAGAGAGAGGGATGTTAGTCCTGGGGTAGGGGTCAGAGTTGGGATGAATGTTTCCAGATAGGGCAAGGAAATTACAAGAGATGACTTTAAGCTTTTTAAGTCTGGAGTGGAGGAAGTTAAATGGGGTGAGTGGAGGAATGAGAGAGAAACTTTTGGTAGTGGTGGAGAGTAATTTGGGATGGAAAATGTGCAGAAGGGTTGTTTGGATAAGGGAGGGGGAAATGGAGTGGAAGTGAGAGAGAGTAGAAGAGGATGTGGGTGAGCGGAGGTGATTGAATGAGCAGAAGGTAGGTATTGTGGGGCTTTTAAGGTGTAAGAAGTAGTGTGATAGAGAGGAATTAGAAAGTTGAGGAGACAGAAAGGGAGTCTGAGAGTAAAGAGGATTTGGAAGGGCATGTTTGGAGTGGGTGGGGTATGGAAGTGAGAAATTAAGAAAGGAGGGATGAATTAGTAATGGAGAGAAAGGTAGAGGGGTGGAGAGGAGGTATGAAGGTAGAGTGGAGTGGGAGAGGGGAGGAGACAGAGGAAAGAGAAAGGGCAGGAGTAATAGTGGGTGGGGAGCTAAGAGGGGTGTAGAGATTGGTTAACTGAAGAAGGAAATTGAGGGAGGAGGGAAAGACTGTGATTGGTTATGGGAAAATGTTGGGAGAAGATAGAGAGGTATAAATGTAGAGGTGCTGGGTGCGGGTGGAATTTTGGGGCAGGGTAGGGGAGCGGAGTGAGCCCGTACGGCGAACGGAGCGGGAAGAGCCTGAGAAGGAGAAGTGAGGAGGACAATCAGTAAAGAGAGAGTATTCAGAAGGTAAGTTTAGCAGAGATGAGAATAGGTAAGGTAAGAGATGTAGGGAGTGTGAGTGGGTAGTGAGATGTACAGAGAAGTGGAGTTAGAGAGTAGATGCAAGGAGAATAACTAGGAGAGAGGGAACAGACTTCAGAGAAGGGATACCGGAGGGCTGTATATAAGGGAAGAGAGGCTAGGATACCTGGGTAGTAGAGAGGGAAAGAGCAGGGGGAAGGGTGTTTGAGGGCTGAAATAGGGGAGATAAGGGAGGAGAGGGTAAAGTAGAAGGGATAATAAAGAAGGTAGGGGAGCACCACTTAGAGGCCAGGTAGTCAGAAACAGTGGAGATCTCAGGGGGAGAACAGGCAAGGGGAGAAAGGTAATGGAGGGTCAGGAGAGGGGGTAAGGAAATATGAGGAGAGCTACAAGTAGCAGAGAAGGGGATAGAGAATAAGGGGAGAACTAGTGGAGCAAGCAGTAAGAAGTGGTGATAGTACAAGCAGTAGGGAAAGGAGGTAGTGGCTGCTGGTAGACTGGCAGGGAAGTGTCAGCGACCTAGTAGAAATCAACTTAATTAGCTGCAGAGGGTTACAAAGATGCACATACTTTCTGGAATCCTTGTTGAAGTAGGAACTCAGGGAGCAGAGGTCTTAAAGTTTTGGAGTAGGAGTCCATTTAGTCAGTTCTTGCCCTGTGAGATCAGGAGGGTGTTATTAGGAGGTAAGGCTGGGTGGCAGGTGCCCAAGTTTCTGGAATCCTTGTTGAAGTAGGAACTCAGGGAGCAGAGGTCTTAAAGTTTTGGAGTAGGACTCCGTTTAGTCAGTTCTTGCCCTGTGAGATCAGGAGGGTGTTATTAGGAGGTAAGGCTGTGTGGCAGGTGCCCAAGTTTCTGGAAAACTTGTTGAAGTAGGAACTCAGGGAGCAGATGTCTTAAAGTCTTGGAGTAGGAGTCCATTTAGTCAGTTCTTGCCCTGTGAGATCAGGGGGGTGTTATTAGGAGGTAAGGCTGGGTGGCAGGTGCCCAAGTTTCTGGAATCCTTGTTGAAGTAGGAACTCAGGGAGCAGAGGTCTTAAAGTTTTGGAGTAGGAGTCCGTTTAGTCACTTCTTGCCCTGTGAGATCAGGAGGGTGTTATTAGGAGGTAAGGCTGGGTGGCAGGTGCCCAAGTTTCTGGAATCCTTGTTGAAGTAGGAACCCAGGGAGCAGAGGTCTTAACGTTTTGGAGTAGGAGTCCGTTTAGTCAGTTCTTGCCCTGTGAGATCAGGAGGGTGTTATTAGAAGGTAAGGCTGGGTGGCAGGTGCCCAAGTTTCTTGAATCCTTGTTGAAGTAGGAACTCAGGGAGCAGAGGTCTTAAAGTTTTGGAGTAGGAGTCCGTTTAGTCAGTTCTTGCCCTGTGAGATCAGGAGGGTGTTATTAGGAGATAAGGCTGGGTGGCAGGTGCCCAAGTTTCTGGAATCCTTGCTGAAGTAGGAACTCAGGGAGCAGAGGTCTTAAAGTTTTGGAGTAGGAGTATGTTTATTCAGTTCTTGCCCTGTGAGATCAGGAGGGTGTTATTAGGAGGTAAGGCTGGGTGGCAGGTGCCCAAGTTTCTGGAATCCTTGTTGAAGTAGGAACTCAGGGAGCAGAGGTCTTAAAGTTTTGGAGTAGGAGTCCGTTTAGTCAGTTCTTGCCCTGTGAGATCAGGAGGGTGTTATTACGAGGTAAGGCTGGGTGGCAGGTGCCCAAGTACTAGGGAGCGGACGCTGGAGTCAGGGTAGCACAGCAGCTGAGAGGTAGAGTAGGGAAAAAATAATCTATTCTATACAGTCTATTGAATCGTCAACAAGGTGGAGGCAGTAACACATATCAGCCTGTGCCACATTTACAACCCTAAGCATTTTTCTGCAGCACTTATGGGAACATGCCTGTGCCTCCATGATGGCCCTAAACATATGTTGAGTGGCACTGTAAGAGACACCTGGATCAGGTGGAGGATGAATAACAGGCCTTCTCCAAGCACTCATAACAACCTTCCTGTGTGACAGACACTGATAACAGAGTAACCACACCTCCATGATTAATTGTCTCACTCTCCACCTGTCCAATATGTGAGGGCTCACTGGAATGGGTCAGCAGAGGCCAGCCAGGTGTTTCTGATGGAATTTCAGGGGATGGCTGAATGTCAGCCTCAGTGTCAGATTCAACCTCTTACCCCCTAACTGTGCTTCTCTTTAGTCACCATCATCATCAGTGTCTGCTGATAATCTGACAGGTGGTAAAAATCCCACACTTCCACTGTCAGGGTCATGTGTGACAATAAGCAACAGACACAGGAACAATTAATACCTAAACTTCTATAGTACAATATATGCTAACAAAATAATAGTGGCGCCAATTTTTAGACAGTACAGCAATACACACAACAGTCCTGACATCAACATCTCACACTAAATATTTATTTGAATTGCTTATCAGTACTGACTTAAAAATGTCTGGCTAATATGTGTAGAAGATGGTATGCTATGCATACTGGATAGTCCTGGAAGAAGTTAAGCAAAACGTAAGGACAACATCATCGCAATTAACAGTAACACGGGGTAATACTTTTGCCCCTTTATATGTCCATTAACTATAATTTCAAAAAACACTTGGATGACAAGTCCAACCTAAGCTCATGTGTAATCAATGTGTAATCAATGTGTTGGCAACTGTAGCAATCTTCAACCCCCCCCCCCCCAAAAAAAAAAAAAAATTCTTGTGAAACAGAACTAGCATATTGATTTTAATTTTTTTTCTATACAACAGTATTTAACAATTGAGATACAAAAGCCTACCTTGAAGTTCCTCCTGGGACATGCTTGCTGTGCCTGAAACAGTAGCACCAGTGTCAAGGACATGCTTTTCAGCACTTTCCTGAGAGCTGCCTAGAACCCTGACAGTGGACAGGAACTCTTCATATGCTGTTAGTGCTGGTTCTGTATCAAGGCCCCCTGTGCTACCTTCCAATCACAGGCCACTGCAGCTGCTGTCCTCCATGCAGATGAGATCATGTCAGTGGCTTTATGGCACACCTGGTCATATGTCCTGGTGTGGTCACCCATTGCATTAACATCTGCAATGACCTGCTGCAAATTATCAGTCTGCCTG
Source organism: Protopterus annectens (assembly GCF_019279795.1). NCBI lineage: Eukaryota > Metazoa > Chordata > Ceratodontiformes > Protopteridae > Protopterus > Protopterus annectens. Next base: position 1,548,452,667 of record NC_056728.1, read on the forward strand.
ACATATTTCTACATCACGTCTCAAGCAGGAAGGCACCATGTTACCTAAAACCATCAACAATGACCAGATTCTCGGGGTCAGTGAACAGTGTTTTTTGAGGATTGAGACAGCTGGGTGGCATAATCTTAGGAGCCCTAAAACACAACAGAAGGATAATACACATAAGTATCACATAACTGCAAAATAACTGTTCCCAAATAAAACAGAAAATGTAGCATTTCAGTATTACCCACTGGAGAAACATAAAACAGTTTAGAGATCTGAAATATGAACTACAGGCTGGATGAAAAATAAGGAGAGTAACAATAGCAACATATCCTTGCTTGTGCTGTAACAGAAATGAATCTTTGCTCCCCTTCCCAAAAGAACAGGCAAATGACACATTTTGTTAACAAACCATCTTTGAAATGCTAAAAGTGCTATCAAATGAAAGATGTCTTACAGGTTTAACACAGAACATTCCATGGTAAGGTATTGCCAATCATGTATACCTGTGAAATGCCCTGACAAACATGCTCAAGCCATCAATGCACTTCTAACTAATGCATACCACTAAAAGTGTAAAAGCCTTTGCTAATCAATATATATATATATATATATATATATATATATATATATATATATATATATATATATATAGATATATATACACACACACACACACACACACACACACACACACACACACACACACACACATACACACACATATTTATACATAAATATACAGAAATTGTTATATAAAGAAACTGTTTTCATTCTTAAATATAACATTCTGGTTCCCAGAGGTTTAAACTCAAATTGTAACTGGAAAGTTTTTATTTAATTATGGGTGTATGCAATTATTCACTTATTAATAATGTTTGATAATTGTTTGCTTTGTATATAAGGTTGCTTGTGTGAACATTTGACATTTTACTCTGTAAAGGCTGTATGCCGAGGCACTAAGAGGTTTGTGTGTTTTATTAAATTAACTTTTGATCCAGTTTAATGTCTTGTGGAATCAATTCATCTTCACCGGCCTATTTTGTGGTTGTATACAATACTCGTAACTGGTTGAGTGATCACTTAGTGCACTGCATCAAAAATATTAAATGCACAAATAACACTTGTATGGTTCCATATTACTGTAGATGATGTGGCAGTTGGTTGTATGCAGAAATATTTCAATTTCTTGCTGCAAAGGTGTTTGTGTGGCAAAGAGGGCAAGGCAACCTTACTGTGTTCTGAAGGTTCATTGGAGTTAGTGCTCAAATCCAGACATATGAAGATAACATTTCATGTCTACTATCAAACATTTTCCAGTTTTTATTTCATAGATTGCTTTTCTTCATTTGAACGGCTTTTTCCCTTTTATTTATATTTCAGTTCCTTGCTGCAAAGCTGTTTGTGTGGCAAGAAGGGATAAGGCATACTTACTGTGTTCTGAAGGGTCATGGAGTGAGAGTTCAAATCCAGATCTATGTGGAAATATGTAACGTGTACTAACATTTTGTAGTGCATATGTCATAGACTGTTTTTCCTCATTTCAACTACTTTTCCGTTTTTTGCCTTTTTTTGTGGGGGGGGGGGGGCAGTGTTTGCATGATGCACCACTTAGTGCAAACAAGGGAAGCAGAGAAAATGAATGTAAGGCTTGTTTGTGCTCATCCAGTTTGTACGAAGCATGGCATTGCACAAACTGGACTGGTGGCCCACCCAGGAAGAAGACAAAACATCTGCAGAACACCTGTAAACAGGGAGTCTGTAAAAGGGAAAAAGTTAAAAACAATACATTATTGCAATTTCATGTATTCCATCATGCAACTGCACTTAGGGGCATTGGGTGGTGGTTATCAAGGTTCCCAAACACTTGCAGACAGGGCTCAGACAACCAATAATTGAAACCAGATACATTCAATTAATTCTGTTGGGTACTGCACAAACCTGCTAAGCGGCGTTGCATGACAGTTAACACAGAGACCTTAGGAATGTTTAGGAAATTAGAAAATATCATGTAATTAGTCCTGTGGCAGCAGGTGTAAGTGTAGAGTTGGACTACAGATGGTCCTGGGTTCTAGTACAAGGTGTGTAACTCATTTCTACTGTTGTGGCAGTGCAGTTTATAGCAGTGGACGGAAAAAAATAGACAAGTGTTATTCCAACATTCGTGTGCCAACAGGTGTACGTGTAAGGCTTAAATATGCATGGTCCTAGGTGTTTAATGCAGGATATTCCATGCACCTTTACTGTTGTTTCACTTCCCAATATAATCACTTTTACTTATAACACTTCAGATAGTGGAACTGATATGAATTATATGTATTTGGGATGAAAGACCATTATTGTGTTTTCAGATGTATGACTGAGGGCTTACTGTCTATTATATGTCTGTAAGTATAATTCTGCTATCTGGATCTGCATAGGCTTCACAATTACATAAGGCACATAGACAATTGGATCTATATCCAATAAATTTGTCAGTCACTCACGGGTAACAGCTGAAACTATCATCTGTAGTTATGTATGATTCCAGACTACGTCTGAGCAGCACTTCTGCTTTGGCAAAGATGGAAAATCAACAATGTGGAGAACACTTTTTGTCCCTTGTACCTAAGTTTGAATCCCACAGTGTAAAAATCAAGTTTCCTCAGTGTATAAAGGCAAAGACAACTGTGTTAGGTCATTACACTTATGCCCCCAATACATGTCTGCAAACTTAACTCACCTAACAGTTAGCTTCTAATTTCCAGTATATGCTGTATATTTCCAGGCTACATCAGTAGACACCCTTCAAACTAAGGCCAGGTATCAGATTAACCTTCCAATTTCAGTTATTTAATTCCTTCCTGCTTGGCACTGTGCTCTCCACTTAACATCGCACAAAACACAGTTGGCATCGTTGCTTGGTTTACACACTAACAGTAAATAAGATAACTGGAACTGGCAAGAAAGAATCAGTTTTCATTGCTCTAGTTCTCCTGTTAGAGATGGCTAACATTAGAGAGGAAGGTGCCAAATTTAGGGCACAGAGGTGGGATGTCCCGCACATTTATTGGAGTTCAAGTAAAGGGCCACAGCCAAAGGCTTCTGCAGGGGAACTATTCTGGCTACCAGTACAAGTCTGAGACATTTAATTATTTGGCCCAGGCCGTATCTGGTGCCATTGGTATCCCACGTACTAGACAGCAGTGTAGGCATCATTTTAATGACCTATGCAGGCATAAAAGGGATAGTCTCATCCATTGGTTCCATGAGTTTGAGGCTGCAGACATCCTATGGCTGTATAAGCATGCAGTAAGACAGTACTTGTTAGAGTTAAAAAACTAAATACAGGCAAGACTGGTATGCATAATGTTCTGTTCTTTTCTGTTCTTTCTTCAGCTAACACCAAATGTAAATTCAATCAGCAGACTCATGTTTCTTGATTGGAGAGACTGAGGAAAGCAAGTGGTATGTATGCAGCAGGAGAGAAATGTTGTTTTAGCATTAAAACTTAATGATGGCTTTGTTTGGTCTTTTTGAGAGTTGTATCAAAATGATCATGCATATCCCAACTGTAAAAGCAAGTATGCATGCATTAGCCTATGGCACAAACCAATTGTAGGAGTTGAATATTAGACTGCAGTCAGAGGTTATAGGTTGAAATATCATGATTCACAGCTATACAATACTATTATTTCCTCAGTAATATTTACATTAAATTAAATTAAAAACAATATCAGTGGCACAAATGCCCTGCTGTAAACTGTAATCTGTAGAATTGGAATATGCATATATGCACATTTCAAGGATTAACTTTAGCAATCTGTAGTACAGTGTACATCTGTTAGGACATATACTTAAAAGTAATACTTCCAATAAAAGAGTTGTATAACTGTATTACTGCATTGTATGTCACATATGATGGTACTAATTTTATCTCTCTTTCTTTATCTCACCCCAACCCTTCTTTCTTTTTTACTTTCTATTATGTGTCATCAGAATGTCTCCATAACATCCATGTGTACCACATCACTAAATGCTACACAGCACAGCCAGGAAGGCCATCCCCAGTAGATAAACCTGCCCTTGCTCCACCGGCTCCAGCAATGATGCCCAGCATTCCTGTGTGCCAACCAGACAACATTGTCTCTGCTGCCCCTGCACTAACTGTGCCCTTAGGTAGAACCGCCCTGGAAGATGGTGCAGTGTTACCTTCTGGGAGCAGTAGAGGAGGTGGTGATTTCATCACCCACCAGGAGATTCTAAGGTTGATGTGTAGGGTCATGCACTGTGTAATGCCCCAACACTGGCCCAGTAATCAAGGAGCCTCAGTCCTCACCACTGGCAACAGTGGGGGATGTACACACTGGGAGGATGACAAATACACACACAGTAAAGTGCAATTTCCCTTAAGAGCACACAGAAGCCACAGTCAGTCTGGGGTTGGTTTCTCCCTCTTTCTTTAGATCCCCAATAAGACTCCCCACTAACACAGCTATAGAGTTAAGTCCTTAGTCAGGGTTCCAAGCCAAGTCCTCCAACACTCTCTCTGTCCAACCAGTACTTCATGTCCCTCCCCAAGTAGATGACACACACACTCTTGGAGATTTGTTTTATAGACACACACACCTAGGAAAGGCTGGCACAAGTTTACTAGTTATTCCCCCTTCTGCCCAGACTATAAGGTAGTTATCACTGCCTCTAGAATCCCTTCTTAGCTACTTTAAGGCCTTTAAGAAAGGGCATCCAGTCCTAAGAGTGTCCAAGTCTTCTGTGTAATGTCACTATTAATCGAAATGGTACTTTGACCAATAGCAAGACTATTAGGAGAGGCCTGCACAGTGTCAGCAAACAAATATGCAAGTATTCTCAGAGCTTAAATAGTTCTCATAAATATCAGCCACAATGATAGGTTTAAATATGTTTAATTAATAATAAAAGACCAAGACAATACTAAATATGTCTTCACAGTGACATCAGAGTTCAAAATCACAGGAAATATTTAAAACAACATTGCAGGTCAGTCTAAAATAAATACAGAAATCATCTAAACTAATCTTTACTATATTCTTTACTGAATCTAAAAGAAATTACTGTACCCTAGTTAATTTACTTAGAGCAAGGCAAGACAGATGTGGTGAGTGGATGTTTCCAGCTGATGCTGCCAGCACAAAGACAAAATACAAAATGCACAGTCTCTCTCTCTCAGAGTTCTTAAATTATTATCAGATATTACTGCTGGGATGCTTTCTGCATGACATCACGTTTTGTCACCTAACTTCTGTTCCCAGGCTCAACAACCATTGCTAGAAACTGTTAACATTTACCATCTCCCTGTGAAAATACACAGCCTTCAGATGTTTTCAACTGCTGGAAGACATAAAACAATAAAACACTTACAATACAATACAGAAGGCTCCCTAGTTTTAGACATCCCATATCCTTGCTGCATTGAAACTAACTTTTATGGGGCAGTTATAAAATAATTTAATTTTAACCATTTTTCTGAAGTTTTGCAAGTTAACCTTCTAGGTTCCAGTTTTCACTGTTTATATACTTTCACACAGTTACAATAGTGTAAACACATTTCTGTTTTTTTCCAGTAGGGTACACTGTGGATACAGCTTTAAGCTCAGTGCTTTACACACAATTCTGTATCAGCAGTTTGATATACACATAGCATACAGTGTAATACATTTGTAACACAGGCATATGAATCATGTTGACATGCACAAATGACATATAATTATTTACAAAATTCCAGATAGCTGGGCTGACAGTGTCTCATTCTGTCACACTAAATAACTATATGTCATTTGTGAATATTAATATGATTTATATAAATCATATTGATATTCACAAATGACATATATTTATTTACAAATTTCCAGTGAGCTGAGCTGGCAATATTTCCTTTTGTGACACATTGTACCATTGGTATACACCTACACCAGATAGAGACGCTGCTGTCCCCCATGGTCTATAGGAGGAGAAGACATCAAGCCCTCCAGCTGCCAGTGGAGTAATGGGACAGTGATTACAATCCTTAGGGTGAGGATTTGATTTTCATTGTCTCCAAGTTTGATGGACATGAGCCTCCCTCACCCCATTCATGTTGTCCCCAAATCTTTTGTGTCCTTCACCATCACTGTCTCTTGTCTTGTTTGTCTTATTTGTTTGCATTTGATACCTCACCTATGTAACTTACCTGACCCAGACATACCTGCATCCCTTACAAAGTAGTCTTGTCTTACTGAATAAAAAAAAAGTGGGCAAGTATCCAAAAAAAATTGTTGCATACATAACTCTCCATTTCATACACTTCTCTTCTTGACACTCTTAATTTGGTTCATTTGGTTACACAACATGATTATATTGTTACCACCCCTCTTTCTCTCTCTGGAGGTAACAGTCCAAATTCAGCTAATATTCTACACATATGATTAGTTTTTACTGTTGAAGACATGGATAGATATGGTTCTTTCCTACCTCCCTCCTGCACATTCTTGCATTGCTTTACCTTTATTCTTCCCCGCTAATTGTTCCCCCATTTCACCACTTTTCTATAATTATATAGTAAATTATACATATATATATATATATATATATATATATATATATATATATATATATATATATATATATAAATACATATATATATATATACATATATATATATATGTATATATATATATATATATATATATATATATATATATATATATATATATATATATATATTTATATTTCACCTATAATCTGGTCAAAAAATAGAATCATACACAACACACATAATTAGCAGAAAAAGCAATGGATCCCTTCACTTTTTGGCCTCTATGTTTGCGTGGAGCAATGCCACGTGATGGTGAGCAGTGGTACAATGCTGAGGTTACCTCTGTGCAATGCCACTTAACACCACTGTGCTATGTCAACACAGAGTAGCACATGCACTATGAAGAATTTATGTCATTGCATTATCACTGTTTAGTTAAAGTTATTTAAAGTATTAGATACACTTGGATTCGAACCCAGTGTCATCTGTGTTCAAAAAGAAATGTGGTAATGCATTTACACCTACTGCCACAGAGTCAGTTAAGCAACAGGTCTGTTTCATAGGCTCAGTACTAAGCCACAGACTTTAGCAATGCTGCTTGCATTTAAGCACTGCTTAACTAAATGCAAACAGGGAAAGTGTTGGAAATGTGTATCTTCCATGCACAAATACTTTGCCAACAGTCGCACAAACCTGCTGCTCGTCTCTCTATTAAACACTAAATATTATTATTATAGTACTGCTGTTTAATGTCCATTTTCTGTCTATGACATGAAATTCCATGTGGGAACATAACAAACTGAAGGCCCTATCTAACAATATGTCACATATTTACAATGCAGTCATGTGTTACCTCCCCCCCAAGCACAGCCACTCTGGTTCCTCAGTACTTTTTTCACACATATATCAGTTACACTACAGAAATTGATATAAAATGTGTGATATACAATGCACATGAATCTGTTAACATGTAGAAATATAACTAGTGACCCATAAGCCTGAAAAGCCTAATGTGCAAATCTTGGGAATAACTCAGCATGGACCTTACACACAGGGACATAGCTGACCCTCAACACACTTGACCTAACCCATTTTGGTTTTTGTCAAGTGTAGATCTTGCTTATGAAGCCTTGTGGACTTCCTTGATACTGACCCCAAAGAGCTGGATGAGGGATAACAGGACATACCATCTATGTTGAGCTGCCCAAGTCCTTTGACACTATCCCCCATTCAGGTATCATAGGGAAAATCTCCCATCTGGGCATTAACCCATACATTACTAGATGGATAGCCAACAGGCTGACTGACAGAACACACACACTGTCAAAGTTGTGGACTGCGCCTCCACCACTTGACCACTTATCATTTGAATACCACAAGGATCTATGCCGGGCCATCAACTGTTTGGAAACTATTTCTCTGAAGTCCAGGCAAAGGTAGGTGGCCTGTGGCTTGCCAAGTCTGCAGATGACTGTCAATTGAATACAGTTATATAGAGTCTCCCTACTATGTTAACATATTACAGAAGAAGCTGACACAGACAAATGATTGATGCCAAACTCTTGGACTGAACCTTAAAGCACAAATGCCTCATTGTTCCCTTTGGCAATGAAGTACCCCTTCTAATTATGATATATATAGCACCCCTCAAAGCTCAAACACAGTGTTGAAAGACTAGAAAACAATTTACACACTTCAGTCACTATGTGTCTATAGTGGTGAGACACACATTCTACATTGTGCACCTCATAAATAAGGCCATCACATCAAAGAGCAAGGAGGTCATAGCTCTGCTGTACTCTACCCTTATCAGACCACTAATTGAGTACACTGCTCCCTTCTGTCTGTACCTCACCAGACACCTGCAGCAACTGGAGAAAACACAGAGGTTTGTGACTTGTGGAATCCAGGGCCTCCAAAATATGACATACATGGGAAGACTGAAAGACCTGTTACTGTACTCAGTATTATGCAGGCTGCTGAGCTGTGACCTATGCCTGGCTTACGCAGCAGTCCCAGACTCTGCCTTACTGGAAATGCTAGACATCTGCAAATCAATTGGGACAAGAAGAACTTGCTCAAGGGATCTCAACCTAGCCTGTGACATAAACATAACATGCTGGGAAGATAGATATATCTCCCAGCAATTGTCACTCTTCTGTTATAGACTCCGATTGCATGTGAAGCAGTGTTGCTCAAAGACCCTCTTTAAGCTTAACCTTGACAACTGGATGGTTGATTGCAAATTCACTCCTGGGGTGGCACTTATGTCCCTCATGGACAGGGATAGTCAGTGCTGATCACAGAATCACTCTGCTAACAATGACCATGTAACTATGTTCAGTAAGGGTACTTGTGTTTTTACATGGCTAAGCTTATAAACGTCCAAAGGGCATTAGGTTAGTAACCTCCTATGAATCTAGGAAACATTGAACATATGCAGGTTTCTCAACATCTTTTGCCAAACATGCCTTGCTAATGTCTTCCACTATAAATTGACCTACAGTCTTGAAAAAGTCGGATTTGTGCAATGATGCTTGCAGAAAATGCTGAGTTCTGTAGTGTGTGGACTTGGATAGGTAGCAGTCCTGTTCTCAGTACACCAGTCAAGTTTTGTGTGTGTGTGTGTGTGTGTGTGTGTGTGTGTGTGTGTGTGTGTATGTCTCGCCAAAAGAACAGAAGTGTGTATCCTACACTTACTGCTCTAATGCCATGGACTGACAGTATTTTGATACTTGTACATGCCTACACATCCATTTCATGCAGGTCTGCCATCATCTTCTCTCCAACATGCCCTGCTGATTTCATCCACTATAAGTTGACCTGCAGTCTTGTCAAAGTCATACTTGTGCCACAGTGCTTGTGTAAAGTACTTAGTTCTGTACTTTGTATACTTTGATATGTAAGGGTTCTATTCTCACTGCAGTGATGTGATGTGTGTGTGTGTGTGTGTGTGTGTGTGTGTGTGTGTGTGTGTGTGTGTGTGTGTGTGTGTGTGTGTGTGTGTGTGTCTGTGCATTTGAACACAGGAAATAGCCTCCAACACTCGAGCTTCAGCGTGATAGTATCCACTTAAAAAATATCAAAGCCTTCATACGAAAAAACAGTTTAATGGATTTCAAAACTTTAAGTGCGGAACTTTACATACACTTTTCGTTAGGGCTCCTGCCCCAACTTCATCAGAAAAAAAGACAAATCCGTCACTAACTAACACTCAGTTATATATACAATTAAAAAGTGTATGTAAAGTTCCGCACTTAAAGTTTTGAAATCCATTAAACTGTTTTTTCGTATGAAGGCTTTGATATTTTTTAAGTGGATACTATCACGCTGAAGCTCGAGTGTTGGAGGCTATTTCCTGTGTTCGAAGGAGTTTATCTTTCATCTTTACAAGTTTGTGCATCTGTGCATTTGCTTGACATTAAAAAGACTTGAGCTGTAGTGCTTACCTTAAATACGGAGTTCTGTAGCCTGTGTACTTAGCTATTCTCACTGCAGTCAAGTGGGGTGTGTATGTGTGTGTGTGTGTGTCTGTCTGTGAACTTGCTTGGGATTACAGAGAGCCTTTTACACCAGCATGTAGGATACTGTTATTGCCATATTCTCCTCACCAGATACCTCTGATGTCATCAGCTATAAAGTGTTGTTTGAGACACTACAAGTCAGAGTTGAGCTGTGGTCATACCTTTCAACTGTACAGATTTTTTCAGAATGTCCAGATTTCTGGCTCATATTTTTGGTCCATTTTTCATTAAATTGTGGTTTTCTGGCAAATTAGTGGCAAATCATTAAAACCCAAAGTAAAAAAAATAATGGCAGACATTTGAGTTTCAGACTTAATTCATGCTAATGTAAAACTTGTTATTCTATCAACTTCCTAAGTTTGTAAGAGCAATATTTAAACATGTTCCCTATTTTTGGGCCATTATCCCACATCCATGTATGGTTTTGTACAGATTTCTTGCTCTGAGAGGCTGAGAGGTATGATTGTGATGCTTGCCTTAAACACGGTGTTCTGTAGTCTGTGTACTTAGGTAGGAGTTCTATTCTCACTACAGTCAACTGGCATGTTTGTGTGTCTGTGTGTGTGTGTGTGTGTGTGTGTGTGTGTGTGTGTGTTTGTGTGTGTGACAGAGCCTTTTACACCAGCATGTAGGAGACTGTTATTGCCATATTCTCCCCACCAGACACAACTGATGTCTTCAGCAATAAAGTATTTTCTGAAACACTCCAAGTCAGATTTGAGCTGCAGTGCTTACCTTAAATATAGACTTCTGTAGTCTGTGTATTTAGATAGGTTTACTCACTGCAGTCAACTGGTGTGTGTGTGTGTGTGTGTGTGTGTGTGCACTTCCTTGATATTACAGAGAGCCTTTTACACCAGCATGTAGGGAACTGCTGTTGCCATACTCTCCTACCCGATACTGCTATCATCATCTATATAGCTATAGTGCTTGCCTTAAATACAGAGGTCTGTATTTTCTGTGTACTTATATAGGTAGGGGTTCTAGTCTCCCTGCAGTCAGCTAGGGTGTGTGTGTGTGTGTGTGTGTGTGTGTATGTGTGTGTGTGTGTGTGTGTGTGTGTGTGTGTGTGTGTGTGTGTGTGCGTGTGTGCGTGTGCGCGTGTGTCTGTGTGTGTGCGTGCGCGCGTGCGTGTGTGTGTGTGTGTGTGTGTGTGTGTGTGTGCACTTGCTTGACATTACAGAGAGCATTTTACACCAGCATGTGGACCACTCTTATTGCCATATTTTCCTCACCAGACACTGCTGATGTCATCAGCTATATCTGATTTGTGAATGTACACTATTCCCACTAGGGCAGGGTGAGAGACTGGCTTGAGGCCAGGAAAAAGTCACCTCATCCTATACAATGCAGATTACAGTGACATGAATTTCATTCTATCCACATACATCATGGCATGGTATGTATGCTCTGTGGTTTCTTGTTGAGTAACCCATGTGATCTCTCCAGCTGCTGCATGTGTTTGGTGAGGTACAGGCAAAAGAGAACATTATGCTCTAAATTAGTGTTCTGATGAGGTTTGAGTGCAGTGCTGCAATACAATCCTGATATCTAAATATGATGACATGACTTATGATGTGCACAATATAGGCTTTCAATACCAGTGTGGACACTTGGTGGTTGAAGTTCAGACTGCTATGTAAGTGTGCTGCCATTGCTTGTATCACTGAGTTTCAGCATACTGGGAGTGTTGTCAATGCTGTGATTAGCAGGGAATTCCACTTTGCAGAAGACCAACATAAAGACACATTTTTGCATTTATTTGTAGACCATGTGGCTTTGCCATCAGTCATTTGTTTGTATTAGTCACTCCTGTAATATGTTATCATCATAGGTGGACTCAATGATTGCACCCAGTATGCAAGAATCAGCAAATGCAGTAAGACAAAGGGCATATACTTTAGCCTGAATTGTTGAGAAATATATTCCAAACAGTAAAGAGCCAATCACAGGTCCCTAGGGTACAGAAATGGTGACAGCTCTACTGGTACAGGTTGATTCACCAGCTTTCATAGTATGTATTCTGTCAGTGACCAATTGGTTACCCATCTAGTGACATGAGGTTTAATCCACCAGCTGGGAGAGTTTCTCAGTGATCGCTGCATGGGGGTTTGTGTTCAAACCCTAGGCCAGTTGAGGATAGCCAGTATGCACTGTCTTACCTTCATCCAAGCCTATCACACAGAATCAATGGGCTGTGGCAACATCACAGATAACCTATCACATGAGTCATCACATACTCTTTCCTGACATGGTTGAATGCACACTTCAACACACCCACCACATCCACCACATAGATCATGTTGCTGTAGATGGGTGGTTTCAAATGCATCCATGTGAGTTGGGGGGACAGCACCTGATGCATGCATGTATAGAGACATCCTGACTCTCCTCATCTTTGAGGTATGCCAACATGTCATCATGGACCTTTTCTTAAAGGACACTAGTGATATCCTGGCTTTGTGCAACAGACCTGTGTGAGTTGTTAATGCTACATCATATCATTGAGGGCATGCATGACAACAACACTATCAGCCTTTTGAACTTGACAAGCACAAGGCATTTGACACAAATCTACACTGAGGTATTCACTCGACACGGTATCATCAAGTAGATAGACCACTGTATCTCATAGATAGCTTCTAAAATATGTTGACATGTGTGAAATTACCTCTGGTCCACTGATCAGGTCCATATATCAGGGCTGTCTGCTAGGCCCTTTCCTGTCCATTATTTAAGTGATGGACATCACAGATCCTGTATCCAAATAGCTGCCTGGAGGACTAATGACTGTGGGCAATCATCGACTCCAACTGTGATATTAGTATAATACAGATAGTATCAATATACTCCAAAGATTACTGCCACAGCCATGACACACCTGCAATGACAAGAAAACATGAGATTATGTGTTACTTCAGGAAAGCAAATATATAACCCAAGTATAATGTAAACATTGTACCATATAATCAGACAAATAGGTATTTGACCTGTGTATCCTGGGGTAGATGGTAAGTGGAACATCCACCAGCATGTGGTCACAGTACTGACTATTCCCTTGTATGCAACACAACTACTGAGTATGTGAAGGACATCGACATCAGAAGCCATACTACCTCCATAGTTCACAGCCTTCATCACACCAATAACCGAGTACAATGCACCCTTCTTCATTTACCTCCCTACACATCTTCAAGTGATGTGTAACTGAAGTGTACTACCTTTTCCACAGTGATCTGTCACACATTTTATTGGCCATACATAGGTATTCTTTTTGTGGCATAAACATTACTGTTTGATGGTCTGGAACCCCCATCAAGTTTTTACACCAGATGCATGCATACATGCTACCTGTTCTGGTGATGTGCACAGTACATACATAGGTGTTTGACAACATTAATGACAGGGGTATCATTCATGACAGTGTGAACTGTGCCATATCTATATCTATATCTATATCTATATCTATATCTATATATATATATATATATATATATATATATATGCAACCACTACTAAATCCCAAAAACCCAAGCTACCGTCACCCAAAATCCTGAGACTAAATACCCGAAACACTAAAATACCGAAACATCAAAACTGCGAAATTTAAGCTACCAAAAACTACACTCAACATACACCACACACATACACATACACACACCGTTCCCCAGAACACAAACACACAAACCTAAACTACAGACAAGCAGGGGGGCAAACTGCACCCCGCATGTGGGGGGGCTGTGCCCCCCACAACCCCCTACTGAAATATTCTAACTCCAAGGTCGCACTACATACACAAACACATGAAACACCACCACACACCTACATTCCCCTCACACACACACATCACAGTCACAACACACACTTACACACTAAACCCTAACCAACACATTTAAATATAGATGCTTACCTGACCTTCCACAACACCAGAAGCACGAATGTCAAACTCCCAATGATCAGGATATTGAAATTTGCGCTTCTGGTCTTTCGGTAATTAGGGGTTTTGGCTATATAGTCTCGAAAGTTTGAAATTCAGTATTTCAAACTTTCAAGATTATGTAGTGATCCCATCTATATATAGCTATATCTATCTCTCTATCTATCTATCTATCTATCTATCTATCTATCTATCTATCTATCTATCTATCTATCTATCTATCTATATGCCATGCACACCAGTCAACTAGCCGGTATCAATCATTATGTCGCATAAAGATTTAACAGTGTCCCTCCTAACACCTCCTGCAGATGTTACTGTGCCTAGACAGTGCATGTGATTACCTTCATAGAGTGTAGATATAATAGTTGTACGAGTGTGTTTGAGCAGAATCATCTCTGATCATTCTAAATCAAATATGTTAAGTCAGTGGCATTATTCTGATATTGTCTATGATTGTGGTTGGTAATTTTAATGTTGTCCATGAGTCATTACCTGTGTCCTACTTGCCTGAGGCCTCTGTTGAGATTGCACTCATATTCAGGCAAATCAGTTTGCACAACTTCACAATATGCACCCTACTCCGATTGTATGTAATTACACTCATATTCAGGCAAATCAGTTTGCACAACTTCACAATATGCACCCTACTCCGACTGTATGTAACATCCCTGATAGATGACCTCTGTATTATTCAAGTAAGGCTGCTTATTTCTCACTGACATCCTCCCAATTGCTGTTAGCTTTTGTAGCAGTCACATAATACACATTTTCACTGGGCAGTCCCTATTGTTCCATATAGATATGTGATTGTGTTCCTGCTACAGCTGTCTTCCATTGGCATGCCCTCATCTGCTGTACATCAGGTTGTTTCACTTGTCTTCTTTCATTGTTTTCATTCCTACAATTCATCTCTGTGTCACTATTCAATACACACACTTCTCCTGAGCATTTAGTTTACATGGCAGTCCGTGTACTCTTGCAGACCATTTACACAGCTTTGGTACAGAATGCCAGAAATGGGATTTCACAATATTTCTTGTCTCTCACCTTAATCAAGAATCTTGTTCTTATGGAAATAAACCCTACGTATATTGTGTGCCTAGATCCTGATGATAAACTTTTTTTTTTTTTGCATTCAAGCAATTTCTCTTTCAAAACTTACCATACTCCTTCTGCAGTTTTTCCACTGAACACATCGCTCCAATTAGTTTTAGATATTGACTGTCTTACTTCTATATAATCTGTTATTAATCTCACTCTGCATTGGTTTACATTTCAGTTTGGCAGAATTATGCAGCAACAAGTTAACCTTTATAACCTCATATGAAAAAAACCCAGACATTTTTGCTGTATCTATGCCAACAAGATACAGATAGGCTGAATATTTCTGTATCTACTGAATATCTTGCTGATCGTACGTAACACAATAGTGCACCACAAAATCATAGATGAAAAGAATATTTGTGTTCCCTCTTCCTAACTGCTGTATTATTTTAGTTTTTTACTCAACATCAGGACTTTCTCTGCCAGATTTGTAGATATATGTAAATATATATATATCTATATATATGTATATATATATGTATATATATATATATATATATATATATATATATATATATATATATATATATATATATATATGTGTGTGTGTGCGTGTGTGTGTGTGTGTGTGTGTGTGTGTGTGTGTGTGTGTGTGTATGCATAACCACATATATATATATATATATATATATATATATATATATATATATATATATATAAATTCACAAGCACTCACAAACCTGCCATACATACCTCCCAACCATACTGAATTCCTTGGTATTTATCAGTTTTGAGGCCAAAATAATTGGGTGCCATGATTTTCCAAGTGGCCCCTTTAATTCCTGAATTTCCAGAGTTTTTTTTAGAATTTTTTTTGGCAAATTTGTTGCTGACATCATCATGTGCAGGTGTGTGTGTGATGATGTCAGCTCTGTGAGGCAGACTGCCAGCCTGTCAGAATTTGATTGAGGGCTGCTGGGGGTGTGTACTATCTCTGTTTACTTTACCGTATGGTAACGTGGTTGCAACATCAGAGTCAATGAATGGAGCAGTAGAGGATGACTCTCAGTCAACTGTTTTTATTTTAAATCAATTAGAGCAACTCAGCAACTAAGCCATTCTTTACTACTTAAGTGCAGCAGTTGAGCTGCAGAGTCAGACAGGTCTATAGTGCCCAGCATCTAAGTCTTTTCTTAATCAATGCAGACTGCAGAGAAGAAATGAGAAGCTGTATCTTCTTAACTTCCAGTTCTTCCCATGTCTCGTAATGGTAAAATGAGAAAAAAATAAGTAGTCTAACAGAGTGAAGCAGTATATCTGATTAATGGCAGAATTTAATGTCATTTATTTATTAATCCGGCCCAAGTTAGAAGTTTTGGGAACCAAAGCGGAGACAGCAGGTGGATATGAGTGCAGTTTATTTCTGATAGTGACAAGTAGTTGATGGTTTAACCCTAAGTAGTTTTGTTTACATTTTTTGATTGCTGATAGCTCTGAGTCTGAGCTTCGTGTTGTGCAATTTCAGAGTGAAAAGCAGTCGAGATCCTGACCGGTGTTAACACGTGTGTCTCACCTGTACTGGTCCGTCTGATCCTGTGTGGCCGACCACATCAGGTAGGCTTTCTCTGCTGCATTAGTATCAGTATGGAGATAGCAAGGAGAGAGGGTCAGTATCTGACATCTGGCCAGTATGAAGGGGGAGATAAGGGAAGTGGAAAAGTTTCCACATGAAGGGCCTTTGGCCTTGCCTTTGAGTAATACAGGCATTAAAGTGTTTCTGGGACATGGACAGCACAAGAAAAAGTTATCTTTCAACAGGTTTCCCTTCCTTTTATCATTTTTAAAACATATTAATTATTTAATTGGATTTTCTGAGGGAACAATTTAATCTAAGAGAGAAAATCAGTAGTTGAGAGGTACTTCATGAGCACTGCTTAAAAAGAAAAAGAAAAAACACATTTTTTTGAAGGTAGGCTGCTGCTCATTATATTTGGGATCTGAAATTGTAGGTAATGCTTTATTTGGAAACTACAACAATTTTCCCTCTTGTGAGGAGAACTTTTATTGTGTGTTAAAGCAGTGGGCATATTTTATGTTAAGTTCTTCACTATTACAACTTGTACTGCAAATTTGTATAAATTAATATATGGACATTGGTAAGTTTGTCGTAAACAACTGCAACTGAGCTGGCTTGCTGTCCTGTTGTAACATTTTGCTAGCTGTTTCTAGTTCTGTTGCAGTCATTGCTGTGTTTTGGGCCTCCATGCTTTCAGTTTGCAAAGTTTTACTGGTGACTGCATTTGGGTGAATTACCTATCCACAAGCTCATATAGTTGTACATTTGTTATTGCTTGTGTTCAAGGTATATACTGTAATCTTGGGGTTAGGTATTGTTTTGTTACTGCATATGGTGCATGTTCACTTATGCCCCCTGGGTTGTGACTAGTTCACCTGCCATGTTCAGCTGCGACATTTGTGTTTTATTATTGGAAATGTTACTTGCTAACATACTTCTCAAACTCAGAGCAAGAAATCTGGACAAAGCCGAAAATAATGGTGGGACAAAGGCCCAAAATAGGGACAGATTTTAAATATTGCTCCTGTAAACTCAGATAGTTGCTAGAATAACAGGTTTCACATTATTATGTATTTTCTGACTGATATGAAGTCCAAAATTCAAATGTCTGCCATTATTTATTATTTAGTGACTTTGATCTTCATTTTGATATCCCACAATTCCATTGGAATGGGCAGGGTTACATGATTATGTATGCAAATGTTATGTTATTCTTTTGGCCACTTGTACCTACTTTTCATGGGCCACCATAGATGTTAAAGACATTTTCACCAGTATACCTAAGGTGGAGAGATTAGAATTATTTGAGGAAACCCTTTTTTCATGTTTCAGTTTGACCCACAATCAGATTACCCTCACCTGTGAAATAATGACCCAGATATTGGAAAACAGTTATTTATTTTTTTGAAGGGCAGTATTTGCAGCAGATCAAAGGGGTAGCCATGAGGGTGGCTTGTGCTCCAACATATGCCAATATTGTTCTTTTGGGATGAGAAAGGAAAAATGTTTTCAGCAGTGAATTCTGGTGTTATGTTCATATATACATCAGATTTTTGGACTATGTATTTATTCTGTGGAAAGGGGAAAAGGAAAAAGTGGATGCATTTATGAAATATTTCAACAAGAGTACTAACTTCTTAGAATTTACCTATGAATGTCACAAGTCAAGGATAAATTATTTAGACACAAACATTTCACATACAAAGGATGGATTCAAATTTAATGTACATCAAAAAGGTATATTCTGTAACTCTTATTTGCATTTTTCCAGTAGTCATCCCATTACACAGAAAAAGAGTCTGGTTAAGGGGCAGTCCATACGGGTAGCCAGAATGACCTCACACTTCAAAGATGTCATGAAAGAACTATTTAAAGTAGGAGAAATGTTTTGTGAAAGAGGTTATCAAAGAAGAATGGTGGAGGACATAATTTGTGAAGTAAACAAACAATGGGGGGTCAGATACTGGCCATTTTTGGAGAAGGGCCTTCCCAGAGATAATAATAACAATAACTATGACAACAGAAGTAGGGATTTAAGTAAGAAGTATGAGAAACATGCATTATTCATTACAGTCACTTATCCGGGGGGTAAAAAATATAATAAGGAGAAACTGTTGACCCAGTGGTGAATAGCATATTGGGTAGTGAGCCATCAGAAAAATTGGTGCCAATATCAAGAGACTTCTGGATAACCAGAGCAACAGAACTAGGCTCAATGGGGTGGGTATGAAACTTTGCAGTTCATGTAATCAGTGTAACTATATAAACAAAAAAAAGGAAATTAGTTTAGAAAACAGAATACACAGCAAAATCATGTTTAAGAAAGGCAACTGTAGTTCTTCAAAAATAGTATACTTGGCCAAGTGTGATAGCTGCACAGGATTTTACATTGGGAAGACAGAGCGTGCCCTGAGAAACAGAATATATGAGCATTTGTACAATATTAAACATAAAAAAGAGACTGATGCTCTATATAAACATTCCATTTTAGAAAATTCACTTTTGGAATTGTTAATCAAATCACATTAAACCCCCCGGGGTGGGGATTGGAAGACTTTGTTAAATAAAAGAGAAATGTAGTGGCAGTTGAGATTAGCTTCAACCTTTCCCCCAGGTTTAACCAAATTTATTTAATTAGTTCCTGTTTTAAAAGAAAAAGCAGATAACTTATAATGGAGTTAGTGTATTCAAAGGTTTATTATCAGAATGTTGAAGTGGATTCAGTGGAATACACTTTGACGAAGTACGGAGGCTGAACAGTGAAAATGTCGAACCCAACATTGTCAAAGTACAAATCTCGACCCATGTTAACTCTTGTTCTGAGGTCGAATTCGAGACTTACTTCGACAATGTCATAATTCGACATTGTCACTTTCGGGAACATGGGTCAATGATACCATCATTCGACCAAGTCCGCTTTAATACTGTGATAGTAAATCATATTTAAAAGCTATATATACTTTTTAGTTTTACAAAAAGAAAATTTTTTTTCTTAAAGTTATGTATTACAACCACATTTTTACATTTACACTTATTTTTGTATTTTGGTAAACTGTGTATTTGGTTGACTGTGGTAACGTGATCAGCAAAGAAGTTTTTGGATTACTGATGGTTTTACCAATGGGAACTGTTTTTAATATATTTATAGAGGTTCTACAAGATGTTATAATAGAGTCTGATGAAGTCCCCAGTGTATTAGGGACAGAAATGCTTAATTTTGCTTATTAAAGTGTGGATTTTAAAACTGCTTCATCCTTCGTTGGGTGCAGTTTTATTTATTGTTGTTTGTTTCACAGATTTTTGATGTTTCAAGGTTGAGAGGTATGCTGCCATACATGTTTTTAACTTTATGTATTGTCAATGTATTTTAAAGTAAAAGCACTAAAGAAGAATATTAGAAAATCAAAATATAACATCATGGACTTAGTATTATAAAATAAAAACAGACACATTTTTACACTGAATTTGGAAATGGACAATAAAATTGAACAAACAGACAACATGTCAGTTAGTGTACAGGGTTATGTCCAGGAGCTATTAATGAATTGTTACTGTAGCCCAAGGTTTTAATTCCTTCAGTCAGCAACTGCCTTATTTGGAAGTGCAAACAAATCACTTAACTAGAAAGTGCTATAAGGAAATTGTACAGTGGTCACCTAGATGGCATGTCTCAGAACCATCTAAGAGCCTAAAAGACAAAAGTATCTGAAAATGGGATGACATCTAAAAACTCCTGCTGTACACCTTTTTAGTGTTGTTAGTTAAATAACAGTCAATGTTTTCAGCATGCCTTTGTCTGCTTGATGAGAAATCATAATTCAGCACAATATATTTATGTATAGCAGCCTTGTAAAATGCTTTTTAATGTAATTTGGCACACATTCACTCAACTACATGATGAACTTCTGCTGTTGAGCAGGGCTGGTCATTGAAGCCACTGTGCAAGCCAGGTGAGAAGCATCATCTCTTACCACAGGATGTGCATGCCTAGTGTCCCACACTATACCATCAAGTGCATGATGATCCCTGATGATCTTTAATGAATGTGGCCATGCAAATGTGCACTGTGAGTGACACATTTCATATCCTGGCTGCAGACATAGCAGGGATCATAGGATGTGCATGTAGTGGTACATTGTGGCTGTGGGGAACTACAACTAGTAGTAGTGCTTACGTGTCAAGCACAAGGTAGAAAGAGCTCGGCACAACCTCTTGCACATTAACACAGAAAGAGAAAAGAAGGTATGTGGCAGCCTTATTGGGTCATGAGGTGTATGTGCTGATCTACAATCATCTCCATTTACACTGAGAAAAGTACTTCATTTATGAGCTACAGAAGCAGTGAGACAAAAGGCTTCTGGGAAAAAATACAGCAGTTTGTTGTCCCACACATGCAGAATGAAACAAGAAAAGTATACGACCCTGAGGGGACATGAACCCCCATCCCAAATCACTTATACAGTGCAAAAAACATGTAATTTCCAAGTTATGCTACAGAACCAGTGAGAATAAAATGGTGCTAGTGAAGCATATAGCAGTTACACAGTAGTAAAATAAAAGAATAAAAGAGTCTACAATAACTCTTCAGGGCACAGTCTCTGTCTAGAGGCACAGTTGGCACTGTAAGTCTTTAAAATGGGAACTACTCCAATGTTTCCAGTGTACCCTATGTTGTATTTTCCAACTGTTACATTGTCAAGACTGGTAGAGAAGGGTGAAGGCTTCCAGCCTAGTCAAACAGAATTTGATACATAATTATGGCATTTGTAAATATAAATGTAAAATACAGGCTTGTGTTTTAAATGTAAAGAAATGCTGTTTCAACAATGTGGCAACATTGCCATCTGCTGTAAGGAAAACTAAGTTATGCAATTCAAATCTTTCCTTTGAAATTAAAATTATTTCATCACTGCTTTTGATGTTTTACAAGTCGGCTCCTGGCCAGCTAGAGGAATGCTTCCTGCCTATTGTTTTAAGGCTAAAGTTAATGACCATAATTTAAATGTGGAATGTCCTTTATTGCTCTATGTGTAAAAGAATGTAAATGTAGTTAATGTGTAGCCTGGGAACTCCAGGACGTGTGAAAAAGATGATGCAATGTTTATCAGAACTGGAGTTTCAATTTAAACAGTGAGAACCAGAAATTATTGAGCATTTTTTTCTTGATATTGAGCATTTTTGTGTTGATATCCAACTTATCAGCACTCTGCCTGTGTTTTAAGTAAGTTATTTCAGAAGTATGTTTTCTTGCAGTAATAGCTAGGAAATTAGAAGAAAGTTAGACTAAGTGTTTTTCTGTTATGTCAGAACTGTACTATTGAATTATTTTAAGTTTCTGTGTGATCTCTGAACTCTTGAATAGCACTGTGGTGTAGTAGTATTGTCTTGTGTTTTTAGTATTTATTATTAAATATTTTAAAAACCTTTTACCTGTGGCTGGTTTGTGTAGAGATAAGTAAGCTCTAGAGTACATTGCATGCTTATAAGTGATCCTGTAATAATCCCTTTCAAAGCCTTAAGATTGCTTAAGTTAGGCTACTATTGGATAATAATATTGTACAGTAATAATTGGACACCCTTTTAAGGGCCTTTGGGTAGCTGATAATTATTAGCTAGTGGTGGCAGTAATTACTTCCGTATAGTCTGGGTAAAGGGGTACAGCTATAAAATCTGTGTCAGCCTTTCCCAGGAGTGTCTGTGAAGTTGTATAAATACTTATCTCAAAGTGTGTCTGTGTGTGTCAGCTACTTGGGCAGGGGCACGAAGCTCTGGTTCAACAGAGAGGGTACTGGAGGTTAGCTTGTAAGCTAGGCTGAGATCTGGACCATATAGCTGTGCCAGTGGGAATTCTTATTGGGGACCTGGAGAGCATGGGAGCAACCAGTCCCAGACTGACTGTGATTTCTGTGTGCACTTAAGGAAAATTGTACTTTACTGTGTATATTTGTTATCCTTTCCTCTTATACGAGACACCCTCTCTGGTGTTAGTGGTGAGGATTGAGACTCCTTGATTGCTGGGCCTGGGCGTGGGCGTCACATACATACTGACAGGTACATCATTTACATGGCCAATGCTGGCCAAGGCCAATATATGTAGTGCATGACACTGGTTGCACTTAATACCCATTCTAAAGACTTAAACCTTGCCTATGATATAAATAGGACCTGCTGGACAGACAGGTATGTATCTCAGAGACTACCTCGACTCTGGAACAGGTTCCCTATCTATGTGAGTTCTTCCCTAACTCAATTCAAGTGTAATTTGGACAGTTAGAACAGGACAGAACAGGAAATCCATCCATGGTTTGGCACATATATCTCTAATGGACACAGACAGCCTGTAAATGGTTCATCTCTATGCCCCTGCTTGTAATTCTTTCATCTCCGAAGTCCCTGCTTACACCTATCAAGGGTACCTGAACTTCTCAGAGATTTTGGATGCATGGCTAGGATTAAAAAGGCCCTTGTGGTCATTAGCCTAGTAAACACCTGTGAACCTATGAATACTTAGACATGGCAACTGCCCTATTTCCTAAACAATGATCAGTGCCAGTTCTTGATAGTTATACAGATAATCAGTTGTGCTCTTCAACAACCACTTCACACCATTTATTATAAAAATAATTTGGAAGCCATAGATGGGCATGTGGCTAGGCTTCTAAAGATCACCATGGAACAATAGCTTAGTAAGTAGCTATGATTCTATGACTCCATATGTGTGGTGTATTTATTTTTTTTACCAGATTAAAGGGTGGAATAAGAGTATAGGAAGGAAATGAAAAAAGTAAGCAATGATTGGGCAGAGCAGAAAGCAAACAACTAAGAAATGAGCAGGATGGAGGTGGGTAAGCAATAGTAACACAGTGATGGAGGGGGATCTCAATGGTAAAATAGACATCACTTAACAGAAGATAGAACATGCTGAAGGGGAGGATTGAACAAGCAAATGGGGTGTGTATGTACAAAAAAAGGAGGTGGACATCAGGATGGGGGATATGATGCAGTAATCATAACTGCATTCTCTGCCAGCTGTGACCCAGTAGGAGATTATTCAACAACCTGGGTACCACAACCCACCAAGCCCTGCCTCTCAATGTAGAGACAATCCCAACAAGGGCCATGACTGAATGAGCTGAAGTAAGACATTCTCTCTATAACTGATTTGGGTATCCAACTTCCTTTCAATGATCTCCTCCACAATGGCTGCCAGCTACCAAAGGATAACAAAGGTGTCACCTCCACTAACACTGCTACTGGCATTACAACTGTACCAACATCAGATTTTGCCTGCCCCATTACCCTCGTAATGTCAAGCATTGACAGGAGAAGATAACATAAGCCATGTATTGTAATGATTCGCAAGTTCACTTTATGGTATGAAACATGGCAGTTCTGTATCCCTGAGTAAGCTAGTATAAAATCAGGCACTGCAGCCACTGCATTTATAGATTGATACATCTGGAATTACAATTCCCCCCGAAGACATGGTCTGAACTGCACAGCAGGTTCCGGGCCACATGCACAGCATTAAATATGATTGAGTATGATGCTTAGCAGGTTTGCCCATCTTGCAAATTGAGTGAATCAGAAACAATAATGAGTTCAGATCTAATTAACATACTCATCATGCCCAACCTGGTGAATCTACCCAAAGATAGGAAGATACTCAGTCTAATCACACCTCTCACAAGGAGCGTAGATTCATGCGCACACACCCACTAGACAGATGTCAAAATCTGCCTGTAGCACTCATAGACAGAGAGGTCCCCATAGGGATCTGTGTAATGGTTCTCACTGGATATGTGGTTACAGGTTGGTGTGTCAGTTGCCATAACACAAAATATGTGCAGGACTATTATGAGGGCACAGACAAGTTCTACCACATCTATTGTAGACACAGTGTGGGTGATGCAGGGTGAGTATGCTGACCTATGGAAGGGCATGACCATGTATGTGATTGCTTGGATATTCTCAGTCACACAGTAGAATGTACAATGTTTTCTCTGTCTAGCCTGCTAGCTATATGCACATTTGGTAGCCAATATATCAATGGATGACCAGGATCCTGCTCCTGCAGTGCTTGTATTGTATTCCCATAGTGACATCTGTCATGCTAGTGTCTACATCCAAGACAGGGCACCCCCATGGTTGTGACCATCACCACAGTGTTACTTCTTATAGCAGACATTGATGAAGGTTGCAAAGTGCACGGACACTTACACAGGGCCATGGTACATCCATTGCAACTCCTGGTAGTGCTAGCTATCAGGGGTTGGAGCATACACAAAATGCTGAACCATCTGCCCTGTATGTCCTGGACATGCACACTAGACTAAGACTGTGCTCCTAAAGACACATACTCACATCATGTCAGCCCAGAGTACATGAGACACTTCCATTCACACCAGCCTTTTTCACTGAGTGCTACATTAAAGCCATCCACCTCACATAGACATTAGGAAAGGTATTCTATGACTCCCATGGGGATGCAGAAAAGGAAAGTATAAGTCCACAATCTCTTGTACAGTATCACTATCTATATGGTTACAGTTCACAACGTCATTGCATGGAGTCCATGAAATGCTATGTCTTATTGGATGTCCTGGCACTTGCAGCTATGAGGTTGCACACCATCAGGCATGGCAGGTGTGATAAGATACACAGTGGCAAATGCTTAAGCAACCCTAACTTTACTGAAAATGAGCTCTGTCATGTGAGAGTTATATATTTCTGAATCATTCAACGATCCTGTTTTGCCTCATCAATGTGTACAACGATGCTAGTTTTAAAGATGTTGCTCATTACCATGTCATTATACAGCCACTATCATATACTGCCCGCACAGTACCACCTTACCTGGGGACATGGTGAAGCTCATTTTTCTAAATTGCACACACCCACATCGTGGCCACTCAGTGCACAAATTTGCTTACCAAGAAGCAGCAAAGTTTTTTAAGTCCAACTCTTCCAACAGT